>NW_027315931.1:82500-99693 GCF_026437365.1 Eucyclogobius newberryi | reverse complement strand
CTTTCCTCTCCTCGTCCCTCGTCCTCCTCCTCTTTCCTCTCCTCCTCCTCCCCCGTCCTCCTCCTCTTTCCTCTCCTCCTTCTCCTCCTCCTCTTTCCTCTCCTCGTCCCTCGTCCTCCTCCTCTTTCCTCTCCTCCTCCTCGTCCCTCGTCCTCCTCCTCTTTCCTCTCCTCCCCCGTCCTCCTCCTGTTTCCTCTCCTCCTTCTTCTCCTCCTCTTTCCTCTCCTCGTCCCTCGTCCACCTCCTCTTTCCTCTCCTCCTCCTCCCCCGTCCTCCTCCTCTTTCCTCTCCTCCTTCTCCTCCTCCTCTTTCCTCTCCTCGTCCCTCGTCCTCCTCCTCTTTCCTCTCCTCCTCCTCGTCCCTCGTCCTCCTCCTCTTTCCTCTCCTCCCCCGTCCTCCTCCTGTTTCCTCTCCTCCTTCTTCTCCTCCTCTTTCCTCTCCTCGTCCCTCGTCCACCTCCTCTTTCCTCTCCTCCTCCTCCCCCGTCCTCCTCCTCTTTCCTCTCCTCCTTCTCCTCCTCCTCTTTCCTCTCCTCGTCCCTCGTCCTCCTCCTCTTTCCTCTCCTCCTCCTCCCCCGTCCTCCTCCTCTTTCCTCTCCTCCTTCTCCTCCTCCTCTTTCCTCTCCTCCTCGTCCCCGTCCTCCTCCTCTTTCCTCTCCTCCTCCTCGTCCCTCGTCCTCCTCCTCTTTCCTCTCCTCCTCCACCTCCTCCCCCGTCCTCCTCCTCTTTCCTCTCCTCCTCCTCCCCCGTCCTCCTCCTCTTTCCTCTCCTCCTTCTCCTCCTCCTCTTTCCTCTCCTCCTCGTCCCCGTCCTCCTCCTCTTTCCTCTCCTCCTCCTCGTCCCTCGTCCTCCTCCTCTTTCCTCTCCTCCTCCACCTCCTCCCCCGTCCTCCTCCTCTTTCCTCTCCTCCTCCTCGTCCCCTGTCCTCATCTTATCAGATATCCTCTCGTTCAGATGAAGGTGACCTCGGCGATGTGCATTATGTGTCCGAGCAGTGTCCACTTCATAAAGGACACTTTCAAATATCTCGCCGTCTGAAAGTGAAGGAGGAACAGGCCGCGTGCGCTGCCGTCGTGCCGCTGAGCAAGACACTTCGCAATCACAGAATGATTGCGAAGTGTCATTCGACTTAAAGAAAGTTAAAGCGATAAAAACATCTCATGATTCGTCCCATAAAGGAGGACGTGTTTGTGTCGTCGTGTCGTGTGTTTTGGGCCGAGATAAAGGACGAATCACGTGACCAAAGATGCAGCAGAAAGAGTGAGAAACGAGTCAAATGTAACTGACAATGAGAGTTTGTGTCCACGTTCATCCCATCGAGCCGGAGGTATGAGAAGGGCAATGGCGCCATCTAGTGTCCACAATGATAACAGCGGTTCTCGGGGCCCTCACTGTCCCAGAGGTTGAACATGATCCTGAGTTTATGACGTCATTTCAAACATTTTGCTGCACAGTTTTGTTTTTGTGACAGGTCCTCATGTTTCACAGCGATTACTCACTTCACTGGGATTGTTATTGTGGTAAATATCTATCTATTTACAGGAAGTAAGATAAGATAAGACTTTATTTGTCCACACAATGGGGACATTACAGTGTTGCAACACAAGTAGATACAGAAGTAAAAGAACAGAGAACTTATAGGAAGCTTTAAAAAACACTCTTAATAGAAAAACTCTTATAAACAAAACTCTTAAAGACACAAAACCTCTCATATTCTTAATGAGGAATAGAGAGAAAAAATAAAACAAAAATAAAATAACTAGTGCTGAATGTCATAAATATGTAAATTCTCAAATCTAACCTGACGATTTGTCTTTGTGACGAGACCTAAAAACTCATTGTATCAAACGTTTGCATTTGAACAATATTCCTCCAGAATTATTATTGGCTGAGAGAATGTTGTGACGTGACTCTGACAATTTACACACAAAAACAGTTAAACAATCATTTAATAAGATAATAATGATCATTTGTCACATCATAACTATTGTGTCCTTCTGGACGCTCTGTTCAGGCCGTCCTGGCACAACAATAACTCAAGTATTTACAGGTATTAATCATCTGAAACTGCTATTCTAGTAAATATATATATAGAGAGCAGTTTTGTTTTGACGGGCGAAGAGTGGGAACATGTGCTTCATAAAGGAAGAGTGAAGAATGTGAAGAATGTGACGTGTTTCTTCATAAAACCATGTCAAAGTGTTCATTATTCACAGGGCGGGGCTTATTATTGAGAGGTTGTGGTTGCCAGGAGACCATCACAGAAAAATGTGTGACCCCATCTGCGCTGTCGATCAAGAACTGGACTGACATTGTAACTGACAAACGTAAAAAGGAAAAAAAATTGAATTTGAATTTGAAAATGGACAAATTCCACCGACTTTGGACTAAACGGAACTATTTTTTTGGACTCTGTGTCGTAATTATATTTCTATCTCATGGTCTCGCTCTGGTCTTGTTCCTTTTCTTGTGTTTGTTAAGTGTTTTACAAGTTATATCTAACGTTTCACCTTAATCAAACTGTCGTGTCAGGTCTTTTTTGCTTCATCTACCATGGACAGCTCCCAGTTCTCCAGGTGACGTCAGGTGGACCAACTGACCACAGCGTCCGTCGCGTCTGCTGCTCATGTCCAACCAGGAAGTCACATGTTCTCTGAGCTTTTGTCGTGCACTTTAATCTTGAGCGTCATCTTCTTGTTTATGCATTCATGGTTACAATTATGTGAAGATTATAACTGTTGAATTTAAGTATTTATTTCTATGTGTCATAGTGTGGGGGCGGGTCATAGTGTGGGGGGCGGGTCATAGTGTGGGGGGGCGGGTCATAGTGTGGGGGGCGGGTCATAGTGTGGGGGGGCGGGTCATAGTGTGGGGGGGCGGGTCATAGTGTGGGGGGCGGGTCATAGTGTGGGGGGGCGGGTCATAGTGTGGGGGCGGGTCATAGTGTGGGGGCGGGTCATAGTGTGGGGGGGCGGGTCATAGTGTGGGGGCGGGTCATAGTGTGGGGGGGCGGGTCATAGTGTGGGGGGCAGGTCATAATGTGGGGGGCGGGTCATAGTGTGGGGGGCGGGTCATAATGTGGGGGGGCGGGTCATAGTGTGGGGGGCGGGCGGGTCATAGTGTGGGGGGCGGGTCATAGTGTGGGGGGCGGGTCATAGTGTGGGGGCGGGTCATAGTGTGGGGGGCAGGTCATAGTGTGGGGGGCGGGTCATAGTGTGGGGGCGGGTCATAGTGTGGGGGGCGGGTCATAGTGTGGGGGGTCATAGTGTGGGGGGCGGGTCATAGTGTGGGGGGGCGGGTCATAGTGTGGGGGGTCATAGTGTGGGGGGGTCATAGTGTGGGGGGGTCATAGTGTGGGGGGGTCATAGTGTGGGGGGTCATAGTGTGGGGGGGTCATAGTGTGGGGGGCGGGTCATAGTGTGGGGGGGTCATAGTGTGGGGGGCGGGTCATAGTGTGGGGGGTCATAGTGTGGGGGGTCATAGTGTGGGGGGCGGGTCATAGTGTGGGGGGTCATAGTGTGGGGGGGTCATAGTGTGGGGGGCGGGTCATAGTGTGGGGGGTCATAGTGTGGGGGGCGGGTCATAGTGTGGGGGGCGGGTCATAGTGTGGGGGGGCGGGTCATAGTGTGGGGGGCGGGTCATAGTGTGGGGGGTCATAGTGTGGGGGGGTCATAGTGTGGGGGGTCATAGTGTGGGGGGCGGGTCATAGTGTGGGGGGGCGGGTCATAGTGTGGGGGGCGGGTCATAGTGTGGGGGGTCATAGTGTGGGGGGGTCATAGTGTGGGGGGCGGGTCATAGCACCACGCTGACATTAAAATGTGAACGCCCAGATAATGATGTCATGTTGTTGGAAGCTTCTAATTGGTTCATTGACATGACTTGAAACACAACATGTGAAAGTCTAAAGACGTTAGCCAGGATCAGAAATATCAGGTTTTATGAGTTATGATCCTCTGCTTATTATTATTGTTACAGATGAAATATATAGATTTAGGACGAGCACAGAGGGAGGGCATCCGGGCGAAGAGGAGACACGCCCGTCCTGCAGCGTTTATACCTGTGAAGAAGGAAAAGCCACTGGACCAGGACGACCTCCATCACAGAGCCACGCCCAGAGCCACGCCCCCTTCACACATGAGTGACAGTGAACTTTGATCACAGAGCCACGCCCCCTTCACACATGAGTGACAGTGAACTTAATAAGTCATATTAATATAATATGTTGATAAAACAAGGATAAAACCATGAAATTAAAGCCTCGTTTTCATGACTTTATTCTTCACTTTAAACTATAGAAATGTTCACTGCCATTAAGAGCATATATTATGATTATGTTGTACTATATTTCACCCTGGAGAGACAAAGAGACCACGAGAATGGACTGTTTAGCAGCTTTATTCGTGAGTTATTTGGCGCTCAGACCCGGACGGAAGACGTTGCGATCATGGGCACTCCATGATCTATCTGTATTAGATGTGTCCCCCCGGAGCCTGGAGACTGGTGTGTCCCCCCGGAGCCTGGAGACTGGTGTGTCCCCCCGGAGCCTGGAGACTGGTGGTGGTAGATGTGAAGAGGAGGTAGAGGATGAGGGGAATGCAGAGGAGGAGCAGGGGAGGCGGTGGGTCGCAGGACGGTTTGAGCGGCCGAGCCGTCTGCCTGAGGCTTAAATGTGACTGGTGCTGATGTGTGGTCAGAAGAGGCGTGTCATAGAGACGTGTGGTCAGAAGAGGCGTGTCATAGAGACGTGTGGTCAGCAGAGGCGTGTCATAGAGACGTGTGGTCAGAAGATGTGTGTCATAGAGACGTGTGGTCAGCAGAGGCGTGTCATAGAGACGTGTGGTCAGCAGAGGCGTGTCATAGAGACGTGTGGTCAGAAGAGGCGTGTCATAGAGACGTGTGGTCAGCAGAGGCGTGTCATAGAGACGTGTGGTCAGAAGATGTGTGTCATAGAGACGTGTGGTCAGCAGAGGCGTGTCATAGAGACGTGTGGTCAGCAGAGGCGTGTCATAGAGACGTGTGGTCAGAAGAGGCGTGTCATAGAGACGTGTGGTCAGAAGAGGTGTGTCATAGAGACGTGTGGTCAGAAGAGGCGTGTCATAGAGACATGTGGTCAGCAGAGGCGTGTCATAGAGACGTGTGGTCAGAAGAGGCGTGTCATAGAGACGTGTGGTCAGCAGAGGCGTGTCATAGAGACGTGTGGTCAGAAGAGGCGTGTCATAGAGACGTGTGGTCAGAAGAGGCGTGTCATAGAGACATGTGGTCAGAAGATGTGTGTCATAGAGACGTGTGGTCAGCAGAGGCGTGTCATAGAGACGTGTGGTCAGCAGAGGCGTGTCATAGAGACGTGTGGTCAGAAGAGGTGTGTCATAGAGACGTGTGGTCAGAAGAGGCGTGTCATAGAGACGTGTGGTCAGCAGAGGCGTGTCATAGAGACGTGTGGTCAGAAGAGGCGTGTCATAGAGATGTGTGGTCAGAAGAGGCGTGTCATAGAGACGTGTGGTCAGCAGAGGCGTGTCATAGAGATGTGTGGTCAGCAGAGGCGTGTCATAGAGACGTGTGGTCAGAAGAGGCGTGTCATAGAGACGTGTGGTCAGAAGAGGCGTGTCATAGAAACGTGTGGTCAGAAGAGGCGTGTCATAGAGACGTGTGGTCAGCAGAGGCGTGTCATAGAGACGTGTGGTCAGAAGAGGCGTGTCATAGAGACGTGTGGTCAGAAGATGTGTGTCATAGAGACGTGTGGTCAGCAGAGGCGTGTCATAGAGACGTGTGGTCAGCAGAGGCGTGTCATAGAGACGTGTGGTCAGCAGAGGCGTGTCATAGAGACGTGTGGTCAGAAGAGGCGTGTCATAGAGACGTGTGATCAGAAGAGGCGTGTCATAGAGACATGTGGTCAGAAGATGTGTGTCATAGAGACGTGTGGTCAGCAGAGGCGTGTCATAGAGACGTGTGGTCAGAAGAGGTGTGTCATAGAGACGTGTGGTCAGAAGAGGCGTGTCATAGAGACGTGTGGTCAGCAGAGGCGTGTCATAGAGACGTGTGGTCAGAAGAGGCGTGTCATAGAGACGTGTGGTCAGAAGAGGCGTGTCATAGAGACGTGTGGTCAGCAGAGGCGTGTCATAGAGACGTGTGGTCAGAAGAGGCGTGTCATAGAGACGTGTGGTCAGAAGAGGCGTGTCATAGAGACATGTGGTCAGAAGATGTGTGTCATAGAGACGTGTGGTCAGCAGAGGCGTGTCATAGAGACGTGTGGTCAGCAGAGGCGTGTCATAGAGACGTGTGGTCAGAAGAGGTGTGTCATAGAGACGTGTGGTCAGAAGAGGCGTGTCATAGAGACGTGTGGTCAGCAGAGGCGTGTCATAGAGACGTGTGGTCAGAAGAGGCGTGTCATAGAGATGTGTGGTCAGAAGAGGCGTGTCATAGAGACGTGTGGTCAGCAGAGGCGTGTCATAGAGACGTGTGGTCAGAAGAGGCGTGTCATAGAGACGTGTGGTCAGAAGAGGCGTGTCATAGAAACGTGTGGTCAGAAGAGGCGTGTCATAGAGACGTGTGGTCAGCAGAGGCGTGTCATAGAGACGTGTGGTCAGAAGAGGCGTGTCATAGAGACGTGTGGTCAGAAGATGTGTGTCATAGAGACGTGTGGTCAGCAGAGGCGTGTCATAGAGACGTGTGGTCAGCAGAGGCGTGTCATAGAGACGTGTGGTCAGAAGAGGCGTGTCATAGAGACGTGTGGTCAGAAGATGTGTGTCATAGAGACGTGTGGTCAGCAGAGGCGTGTCATAGAGACGTGTGGTCAGCAGAGGCGTGTCATAGAGACGTGTGGTCAGAAGAGGCGTGTCATAGAGACGTGTGGTCAGAAGAGGTGTGTCATAGAGACGTGTGGTCAGAAGAGGCGTGTCATAGAGACATGTGGTCAGCAGAGGCGTGTCATAGAGACGTGTGGTCAGAAGAGGCGTGTCATAGAGACGTGTGGTCAGCAGAGGCGTGTCATAGAGACGTGTGGTCAGAAGAGGCGTGTCATAGAGACGTGTGGTCAGAAGATGTGTGTCATAGAGACGTGTGGTCAGCAGAGGCGTGTCATAGAGACGTGTGGTCAGAAGAGGTGTGTCATAGAGACGTGTGGTCAGAAGAGGCGTGTCATAGAGACGTGTGGTCAGCAGAGGCGTATCATAGAGACGTGTGGTCAGAAGAGGCGTGTCATAGAGATGTGTGGTCAGAAGAGGCGTGTCATAGAGACGTGTGGTCAGCAGATGTGTGTCATAGAGACGTGTGGTCAGAAGAGGTGTGTCATAGAGACGTGTGGTCAGCAGAGGCGTGTCATAGAGACGTGTGGTCAGCAGAGGCGTGTCATAGAGACGTGTGGTCAGAAGAGGCGTGTCATAGAGACGTGTGGTCAGAAGATGTGTGTCATAGAGACGTGTGGTCAGCAGAGGCGTGTCATAGAGACGTGTGGTCAGAAGAGGCGTGTCATAGAGACGTGTGGTCAGCAGAGGCGTGTCATAGAGACGTGTGGTCAGCAGAGGCGTGTCATAGAGACGTGTGGTCAGAAGAGGCGTGTCATAGAGACGTGTGGTCAGAAGATGTGTGTCATAGAGACGAGTGGTCAGCAGAGGCGTGTCATAGAGACGTGTGGTCAGCAGAGGCGTGTCATAGAGACGTGTGGTCAGAAGAGGCGTGTCATAGAGACGTGTGGTCAGCAGAGGCGTGTCATAGAGACGTGTGGTCAGAAGAGGCGTGTCATAGAGACGTGTGGTCAGCAGAGGCGTGTCATAGAGACGTGTGGTCAGCAGAGGTGTGTCATAGAGACGTGTGGTCAGCAGAGGCGTGTCATAGAGACGTGTGGTCAGAAGAGGCGTGTCATAGAGACGTGTGGTCAGAAGAGGCGTGTCATAGAGACATGTGGTCAGAAGATGTGTGTCATAGAGACGTGTGGTCAGAAGAGGCGTGTCATAGAGACGTGTGGTCAGCAGAGGCGTGTCATAGAGACGTGTGGTCAGAAGAGGCGTGTCATAGAGACGTGTGGTCAGAAGAGGCGTGTCATAGAGACGTGTGGTCAGCAGAGGCGTGTCATAGAGACGTGTGGTCAGAAGATGTGTGTCATAGAGACGTGTGGTCAGAAGAGGCGTGTCATAGAGACGTGTGGTCAGAACAGGCGTGTCATAGAGACGTGTGGTCAGCAGAGGCGTGTCATAGAGACGTGTGGTCAGCAGAGGCGTGTCATAGAGACGTGTGGTCAGAAGAGGCGTGTCATAGAGACGTGTGGTCAGAAGAGGCGTGTCATAGAGACATGTGGTCAGAAGAGGCGTGTCATAGAGACGTGTGGTAAGCAGAGGCGTGTCATAGAGACTTGTGGTCAGCACAGGCGTGTCATAGAGACGTGTGGTCAGAAGAGGCGTGTCATAGAGGCGTGTGGTCAGCAGAGGCGTGTCATAGAGACTTGTGGTCAGCACAGGCGTGTCATAGAGACGTGTGGTCAGAAGAGGCGTGTCATAGAGACGTGTGGTCAGCAGAGGCGTGTCATAGAGACGTGTGGTCAGAAGAGGCGTGTCATAGAGACGTGTGGTCAGCAGAGGCGTGTCATAGAGACGTGTGGTCAGCAGAGGCGTGTCATAGAGACGTGTGGTCAGAAGAGGCGTGTCATAGAGACGTGTGGTCAGCAGAGGGCGCTAAAGCGTCTCAAATGCTGGACTATTACAGTTGTCTCATATTTAAAGTGCATCAAACGCTTGTGTCTTTCTAAACTATTTTACACTGATTAAGAGGATAAAAAGGATAAAATGATACGATTGTTCCAGTTTTGTATGTGATTAAAACAAAGACACAGCCACGCCCCTTTTCTCTTCTTCTACTGTGTCATTTTCAAGACATTTCAACTGGTTTAGTCAAAGAAACTCGGTCAGACAAACACACAAAGTCGGTGTGTTGTAAAGTCGCACACGATGGCACTTCCTGTGTCTCACTCTCACTTCCTGTTCAAAGTAAAAACACAAGGCTGAAGTTTGTGCGACTCTTTTGCTTCTGAATAATTCTACAGAAATAATAAAACCATAAAACTCAGGCAAAGCAAACGGACAAATTAAACGTGTTTAAGATAAGATAATCCTTTATTGTCCACACATGGGGAAATTTCATTGTTGCAACGCAGTAGATGCAGAGGAAAACCCTAACCCTGACCCTAACCCTAACCCTGACCCTAACCCTGACCCTGACCCTAACCCTGACCCTGACCCTAACCCTAACTCTGACCCTAACCCTAACCCTGACCCTGACCCTAACCCTGACCCTGACCCTAACCCTAACCCTGACCCTGACCCTAACCCTAACTCTGACCCTAACCCTAACCCTGACCCTGACCCTAACCCGAGGCGGTCAAATAGCGCAGCAGCTTCAGCCGCGGCTCTTTGGACACTTCCTACTTAATAAGGAGGAGGGAAAAAATAAAGATAAAATAAAATAAAAACAGCGTAAGACAAAATAATACTAATAATAATGGTAAAATAAACACTCTATTTTCATCAGTTATGCACATGAATGTGACATTATTAAGATAAGATAAGATAAGATATTCCTTTATTGTCCCACATGGGGAAATTTCATTGGTGCAACGCAGGTAGATACAGAGGTAGATACAGAAGAACAGATCACTTATAGGAAGTCTGAAAAACACTTTCAGTAGAAGATCTCCTATAAATAAATAAAAAACTCCCATAGACAAATAAATAAATAAATACCATTGCATGTGATCCCGACAGTAATTGCACATGAATATGTGTCACGACAGCACATGGATTGCACATGAATTTCACAGTAATTGCACATGGATTGCACATGAATTCCAACAGCAATTGCACATATGACAGAATTGCACATCAGTATTAGGTTAGGTCAGTATTGCGACGGGATAACGTGACGATCTCCGGGTAAGACGACTGTTCTCCACAGTTTCATGAGTATTGCACATGAATATGACAGTATTGCACATGTGTATGACAGTATTGCACATGTGTATGACAGTATTGCACATGTGTATGACAGTATTGCACATGAGTATGTCAGTTTTGCACATGGGTATGACAGTATTGCACATGGGTATGACAGTATTGCACATGGGTATGTCAGTATTGCACATGGGTATGTCAGTATTGCTCATGGGTATGTCAGTATTGCACATGGGTATGTCAGTATTGCACATGGGTATGACAGTATTGCACATGGGTATGTCAGTATTGCACATGGGTATGACAGTATTGCACATGGGTATGTCAGTATTGCACATGGGTATGTCAGTATTGCTCATGGGTATGTCAGTATTGCACATGGGTATGACAGTATTGCACATGGGTATGACAGTATTGCACATGGGTATGTCAGTATTGCTCATGGGTATGACAGTATTGCACATGGGTATGACAGTATTGCACATGGGTATGTCAGTATTGCACATGGGTATGACAGTATTGCACATGGGTATGTCAGTATTGCACATGGGTATGACAGTATTGCACATGGGTATGACAGTATTGCACATGGGTATGTCAGTATTGCACATGGGTATGTCAGTATTGCTCATGGGTATGTCAGTATTGCACATGGGTATGACAGTATTGCACATGGGTATGACAGTATTGCACATGGGTATGTCAGTATTGCTCATGGGTATGACAGTATTGCACATGGGTATGACAGTATTGCACATGGGTATGTCAGTATTGCACATGGGTATGACAGTATTGCACATGGGTATGTCAGTATTGCACATGGGTATGACAGTATTGAACATGGGTATGACAGTGTTTGTTGTAGAGTGTGACAGCAGCAGAAGGACAGAGTGTGAAACGTCTCCTTCACACAGCGAGGGTGGATCAGTCACTGAAGCTGCTCTCCAGAGTGGACAGTGTCCTGCAGGGGACAGAGTGTCCTGCAGGGGACAGAGTGTCCTGCAGGGGGCGACACTCATTGTCCAGCATAGATGTGAGTTTAGCCAGGACCCTTCTGTCCCCCACCTCCTGCACCGAGTCCAGAGGACAGCCCAGGACGGAGCTTTGTCCAGCTTCTTCCTCTTCCTCTCTGTGATGACCACACCTACAGGAGCTGATGCACCACAGAGGAGGAGAAGGCCTTCAGGAGTGGCCCTGTCAGGAGTGGCCCTGTCAGGAGTGGCCCTGTCAGGAGCGGCCCTGTCAGGAGCGGCCCTGTCACTCCTGAAGACCTGAGTCTCCTCAGGAGGTGGAGCTCACTCTGGCTCTTCCTGTACAGTCTGTGTTATGAGTCCAGTTTGTGGTTCAGATGAACACCAGGTCCTTGTATGAGTCACTCTCTCAATGTCCCGTCCCTGGATGTTCACTGGTGAGGGGGGCGTGGCCTCTGTGGAAGTCCCCCACCATCTCCTTGGTCTTCCCCGCGTTGATGAGGAGGTGGTTCCGCTGACACCAGTCCACAAAGTCCTGCTCCAGTCCTGCAGGTCCGAGTGTCAGACACACAGTCCCGGGCTCTCACAAACTGGGGTCGGTCTGTGAGGTCCAGGATCCACTCTGCAGGTCGTCCTCCACACCAGCCGTCTCCAGCTTGTCCCTCAGGAGCTGATGGTGTTGAAGGCGCTGGAGAGATGAAAGAACAGGATCCTCACAGAGATGCCAGGCTTCTCCAGGTGAGAGAGAGAGCGGTGCAGCAGGAGATGACGGCGTCCTCCACTCCGATGTCAGGACGTAAGCAAACTGCAGCGGGTCCATGGCTGAGCTCACAGCCCTAAAACCACACGTCCCTGAGCTCGTGCAGAGATATGTCATATATATTATCAGATATGTCAAATGAGGAGAGAATATAGTTTTGTTTTGTGTGAGTTTAGACTCACTTCACGTTTAATACTTAAGAATAATAAACTAAAGTAGATTTAAGCCTGAACCTTCTGAAGAAACAATTTGTCCATTATTCATTATGTTCATGCTTTATTACGGTGCAGTTAAGCGATATCGATTGACCTTTTATAGTTTTATACATACTTAATGAGGTTAATTAATGCCAAACTTTGTAACGTTCCAAGCAAAGCATTATCGTCTCCATGGAGACAAGTGGAGCCTTTACAGCCTGTAAGTACAACTCATGTTTAGAAGTGATTGTATTGTTAATATAGTACAAATCCTGTTCAGTGCATTGAATAATCTGATCATTAGATCTGATTATGTGTTTAGGGTCTGAAATCGGATTACCCAGAACACCTGACGATGACACGTAATGGACTTTTAAAATAACTTTCAATCTTTAACATTTTCTCTTTTAAGGTGGTATTTGCACGTTAGTTTGCTCTCTTTTTTGTGCACAATCAGAAAGAAATCAGATTATTCACATCAGATGTTCACATTTCAATAATCTGACAACTCCAGAAATCAGACAATCATCAGATTTTGGATGTGGACAGAAACAGAGCAGAATTCGACACAAGGGCACTTTTTATCCTTCATTTCATAGTAAAAAAGAAGATTAAACCTTTCTAGATCTACAACTGAAACACTTTGAACACCCTGCCACGCCCTCCACAGAACTCAACTGTTCAATAGTTTGACTTGAACTTGCCCAAACAGAGTCCTGAAATCATCCCGTTAATATTAAAAGCGTAAGTATTTTCTAATCCCTGAATGTGGCCGCGCCCTCACGCCTCACGCCTCACGACGCCCGGCTCGTGTTGGCTCCAGAATCACACTTTCCACATCTGAAGGAGACGCTCCAGATCAAGTGTGAGACGCAAAACCACAACTATTCAAACCTGGAAGTTTCTCTGAGACGAGTTCAGGCAGCGCCTCCTCCTCACTCCAAACGTATGAAGAAGTGCACCAGCGTCGAGGCCCTGCAGGGCCTCGATCCCACGTCCTGCAGGGCCTGTTTTTTGTCTCAGCAAAGGCTCGTGACGTTTACAAGACGTAGAATTTACATAAATATAATACTTCATCTGTAAAGAGGCTTTAAGACATGTTTCTGCACAGGGCCACCGCGTCCTGCAGGGCCTCGACCCCACGTCCTGCAGGGCCTCGACCCCACGTCCTGCAGGGCCTCGGCCCCACGTCCTGCAGGGCCTCGACCCCACGTCCTGCAGGGCCACCGCGTCATGCAGGCGGTGGCCCTGCAGGACGCGGTGAGAAGATGTATTATATTTATGTAAATTCTAAGTCTTGTAAACGTCACGAGCCTCTGAGACAAAGACCAGTTACAGGTTAAATATACTATATATTTATGACAATATTACAACCATAACACACCATTTCTGTCACAAATGTTTCTTTTAAATTGAGTCTTTATTTTACCACTAGTTCAAAAACATTAGATGATCTCGTAAATGACTCAATTCGTTCATTGACGTTTTACGTCAAATTACAAAAAGTTTAACTTCAAATATACAATCGTGAAGAAGACGATAAGTGAAAGTGATTGAATTAAGTCGTATTTATCTTATCAAAGGTTTGTGCTTATTTCAAGTGTAGAAGCTTTTTCTTATTTTAGACACATTTAATTCTTCTATTTGTACTTTTCCTTAAACATGGTCAAAATATACACAATACAATATAAATACTACTTATTTCAAGCAGCTTTACATCTTTATTTGAGATATCAGTCATTGCACTACATTCTCCTGTGGCAGAGTGGTTAGCCCCGCCTCCCTCTTAATGAAACGCAGCACTTGAGTCCCAAGAAAAAGAAAAGTTTATTCATTTTCCAAGCGATACAAAACAAATCATTTCTTTCAAATGAACAACGCGGTTTCAGTGCAATTTCAAAACATACATCTTAAGCAGGGCCTTTATTTAAGTCATTTACAACCCTTAAAAAGCTTCAACACCCGGCCAAACGTCGCTCACAAACACAATGTTAAAACACAAACATCTGTAAACAAAGTCTGTAAACAAAAGAATTATATTATCATTTTCAATATTTGGTTTAATTGATTTGAATAAATACCTAGACATTGTAAGGAAACGTTAAATATGATTTGGTGCAAGTGCAGCAGGTGAAGACGAGACTCCAGGTCGTCGTTAGCTTAAGGAGGCTAACGGCTAACAGCTAACTGCTAACACTTACTCCTCTTTCACAAACGTGCACGTGGCGCTGCTGAAAAGGCCCATTAGTGGTTTGAAATTACCCATCAGCCCATTGCATTATGTGCTGGAGTTTTGGTCGAGCAAAATAACAATTATAACCGTTTTATTTGCCTTTAAATACGTTTTATTCTGTTAAACTTAATGAACGGGAGCACAAGTTATCAATAAATGCAAAATGCTTAAATAATTGGTGAATTTTAGGATTTTTTTCAAGAATTGTCATGATGAATAATTTATATACTGTTAATTAAGTCATATAAATAGATGTTCATTTCATTTTTAATATAATGTGGAAGAAAAAGACCAATTTAAATCCTGAGTAAAATACAAGCTTAAAACGTAACAAAATAAGTTTATATTGATGCTAGCTTTATATACGTTAATGGATGAATAAATAAAGTGTAAAATGTTGTTGCTGTGAGTGAAATACAGGGAATAAATTGACTTAAAGGGCCAGTGACAGGTTTGAACCATTTTCTAATTTTGACTTTATTTGGTGTGTTTTTATCAGTTTTAAATATGAATGATCTGTAGAAAATGACAGGAAGTGACATCACACCAGGGACACACCTACCAGACAAAGTTTACGCTGAATTTACACAAAACAAACAACTTTTTCACTCTCTAAACATTAATTCAACTAAATAAAGGTGCTCACATATATTTTGGTCAGAAAATAAATAAGTTTTTGCCCAGTGTTTGCTGGGTAATTTCCTAGTGTGATGTCATCAAATACAAACAGGAAGTGAAATTATGAAGCTAAAAAATGTGCTATTCTATGATCAAACGTTTAAATATATAAGATTAACTGCATTTCATTGAGTCAGAGGCACGTTAAACCACAGAATAACAGAATATACTTCAGCTCGACGCGCTGCGGCTCTGAATACCTCGTTTGTGACAATGGAGGAATAAATAAACTGTAAAACGTTGTACATTTCACAAACGAGCTTTATGACAATTTGTGCTCCAAACGTTAAGATTGCATTTTGGTGCTACAGTCGAGCTGCTGCTACGACAGAAACACTCTTTGTACCTGCGAGAGTCGTGAACGATCCAATCTAACATCACGAAAGAGCTTTAGTCGTATTATATGCATTCAAATGATTCATACACTGGAACATTAGTGTCAACAATGAACCCATTTATATTAGTATCAAAACATGCCCTTAAATTAAATATTATAATAAATATTTGTGCTACTTTCCCCCATTCAAAACACACAGTCCGCATCAGGCACACTGAAAATATATAGACCATATATATATATATATATATATATATATATATATATATATATATATATATATATATATATATATATATATATATATATATATATATATATATATATATATATATATATATATATATATATATATATATATATATATATATATATATATATATATATATATATATATATATATATATATTTATTATGTATTAAGCCTTATGTCAATGGAAGTCTTAATATTACCAGTATAGAGAGGTTACTGTAGAAATATTACAAAGTCGTGTAAATTGTTCATATATAGATATATATATTTTGTTGGAAAAGGACTGGACTAAAGCAGCAGAGAAAAGCGGTCACTTAAAGGCGCTTGGGTCCTTTCTAAGTGTGATTGAAGACGGCGGCGGCGCGGTTTCGTCTCGCTCAACAGTCCGTACGGCGGCGGTACAAAAAACGGCGGCGGGAAACGGGAGCGAGGAGGATATCTGTGCTTTTGACAGAGATGAAAAAGGCCATAGACATGACGTAAAGGGTAATCCAACACTTAGAAGGGATGGTCCTCGTGTTTGTGCGTCCGTTTGTACAGCGTACCGGGCTGGAGACTTAAAAAAGGTACATTACGTCACTTTTCTTATTGCTTTGTTCCACAGAATCAATGTTTTTCAAGGAATTCATTTTGCAACAGACGGATAGACGGGTTTAAAGCCAAACTGTGGAATATCTTCATTGGTTGGTGCCCCTTTAAGACATTATTACTGACAGATTGTCGTTTATTCTTCACACTTTTGTGAAAGGTTTTGTACGAGCACGATAACACTTTGTTGTAGCTGTAATTTGTTAAACTGATTCAAAGATTTAAGGGATTTAAAACGATGACCCTATCCAGCTGGTGCCCCTTCATAACATATGTCCGCGTACATTCATCTGTGCTTTGGTTAACCTGTCAATATCAAGTTGTGCCCCAAAAATGATATCGTAGAAGTATAATTACCAGCAATCGGGCTTGTCCAGCAATGTATGTGCAGTTACGGGAAGAAATGACCCAAAATGGAGGAGCGCTGTTACATTTTGGCCTTTAAGTTGCACAAAAACACAGTATTTGAGGTAAAACTCTGCTACAGCTCGTTTTGACCCTGTGGTGAAAGTATTCGGAATGATCGCAGCTGAAGTACTGAATGATTAGAAATGAGAGGAATCGCATTCACAGTAAAGAAAAGACATGGTTCAAAAGGCAGTATTTAAACTGCAGTTCAGTGTGAGATCGCTCGGTGGTATTTTCAAGTACTTTAAAGTATGTACAGTATTCTATTAGACATTCTGTGAGTTGTATCTGAAGGTTTAAGTGTTGAATCACCCTTTAAGGCTCTCTCAGCTGAAGCGTGGTCTGTACATGTGTCTCCTCCTCCTCTTCCTCCTCCTCTTCCTCCTCCACTTCCTCCTCCTCTTCCTCCTCCTCTTCCTCCTCCTTGTTGTCGGTGCTTTCAGTTTAAGTCACATGATCTGTTCACTTCCTGTTTACCTGATGCACTCTTCCTCTGATGGAGATTCTGATTCCTCGTCGTCGCTGTCGTCGAGCTCGGGGAGGTCGCCCCAGAGGAGGAGATCAAGGCCTGTCACAAACCACACCCACACCTCATTAGGAGACGTTCAAGTGCGTTTATCACAATCAGAAAAGGTTTTATTGCCATTGAATCGTTGCAACAAACAACAATGAACAATGAAAGTGAGATATATCAAATAAGGCAGAGAAAAATAGACTTAAATATAGACACAACATTTACAGTTCTACACCTACAGATGGCGCTGTGGCCGCTTTTGAGCCTTCTTCAAACTTGTATTATTTATATTCATAGTATTTCATGTCACCGTCCACCTG
>NW_027315931.1:62500-77500 GCF_026437365.1 Eucyclogobius newberryi | reverse complement strand
AATCGATTGGCGAGTTTAAATGTCATTCAAATATAACCTCTAACAAAGAATAAATCGGTTGTATTGACGGAGCGGGATATTTGTTGTTATTATAATCATTTTCTGCAAGCGAAATAAATCTAAATACTTTTGATAGTATCACCAGTTTAAAACATTATCTTAAATCTTAAATCCAATAACAATGTATTTTATTTATTCATCTTATCTACTGTGTGTAGAACAAACATATACATTCAGGACAATATATCATACTCTTGGCACATATTTATTGTCATTATTATGATGATTAATATTGTTATTTAGCTTAAAGCAATGAAACAAACTTGAAATAAAACTGTGGGATATATATTTTGTCTCTGAGTTTCATCACTTACAATTAATTCAAGCACAAACTACACTCTTTTTCCCCATAAGAATGCTGTGAAACATAGTTTATCCATAATCTGGTCAAATGGGATTCGGAGGCGATTCTTTCATTGTTGGTTTTTCTTTTCATTTTTTCTGGCACTAACAGTGTCTGTATTTACCATATTGTTAATAGTTTGTTCATCTTCGCCACATGTCCATGTGCTGCACACGGGGGTGACCACCCCCTCTGACTCTGGACCACACCCTCTGACTCTGGTGACCAGCCCCTCTGACTCTGGTGACCACCCCCTCTGACTCTGGTGACCACCCCCTCTGACTCTGGTGACCAGCCCCTCTGACTCTGGTGACCACCCCCTCTGACTCTGGACCAGCCCCTCTGACTCTGGTGACCACACCCTCTGACTCTGGTGACCACACCCTCTGACTCTGGACCAGCCCCTCTGACTCTGGTGACCAGCCCCTCTGACTCTGGTGACCACCCCCTCTGACCATGGACCACACCCTCTGACTCTGGTGACCACACCCTCTGACTCTGGACCAGCCCCTCTGACTCTGGTGACCACCCCCTCTGACTCTGGTGACCACACCCTCTGACTCTGGTGACCACACCCTCTGACTCTGGACCACCCCCTCTGACTCTGGTGACCACACCCTCTGACTCTGGACCCTCTGACTCTGGTGACCACACCCTCTGACTCTGGTGACCACACCCTCTGACTCTGGTGACCACCCCCTCTGACTCTGGTGACCACCCCCTCTGACCATGGACCACACCCTCTGACTCTGGTGACCACACCCTCAGGCTCTGGACCACCCCCTCTGACCATGGACCACCCCCTCTGACTCTGGTGACCACACCCTCTGACTCTGGTGACCACACCCTCTGACTCTGGTGACCACCCCCTCTGACCATGGACCACCCCCTCTGACTCTGGTGACCACACCCTCTGACTCTGGTGACCACACCCTCAGGCTCTGGACCACCCCCTCTGGCTCTGGCTCCTCCTCTCGCTCCTTTCGCGGGGGAAAAGGGGGAGGAGCCCGGTGCAGCTCGGGCGGAAGGAGCCGCTGCTGGAGCCGCGGAGCAACTTCTATTCCTGCCTCTCCTGAACACACCGCAGCTCGTCTTTTCACGCGGGGAATGAATCCGCTTTTCCGTGGAAGTTACTGCTCGCGTCGTGTCCGTGTTTCCTGCGGAGGAGGAGGAGGTGCAGGAGGAGGTGCAGGAGGAGGAGGTGGTCGTGGGGGCAGATGGGATCCACGCAGCAACAGCAGAAGCAGAAGAAGCGCAGCGCCAAACTCGCCACGATGCGCCCCGTGTGAGTGAGCACGAGTCCGGCTGCAGGGACGCGAGCACCGCACACGGATCCGCGGGACCTCCGAGGAGCCACACGCCGCCCCTGGCCCCTGCTGCACCCCCTTCTCTCCCACACGACCCCCTTCACCTCCTCCTTCTCCTCCTTCTTCCTCCTCGAGTCTTTCGCACCGACAAACGCGCGCGCTTCTCCCACATCGCGCACCGGGGATTGATCTGGGACCGGGATCCAGCGCGAGGGTTCGATCCCGGGACTCCGCCTGAGCCATGACGTCTCCGGCCAAATTCCGAAAGGACAAGGAGATCGTGGCGGAATATGAAAGCCAAGTCAAAGGTAAAACTTGCGCCGCTGTTTGGCCCGATGCGTTTTCTTCTTTTGTGCCGCTTTGACTCAAATTAACGCTTTAAACGCGGAACAAAAGGGTTTTGACGGTGACGCGAGGAGGTCCGCGCTGTTTGGCCGTTTCTCATGTGAAACTGTCATTTCACGCACACGCCGTTTGGGTCGAACGTGGCGCGAGCGTTTGGCGTGTTCCAAACGCACTCGATGGTTAAACAAAGGCCGCGGCAGAAATGTGACTTTTCATTTAGAAAGACTGAAGAGCGGAAAAGAGGGGCTCCTGTGGGGCTCCAGTGGGGCTCCTGTCCAGTGGGGCTCCAGTGGGGCTCCAGTGGGGCTCCAGTGGGGCTCCTGTCCAGTGGGGCTCCAGTGGGGCTCCAGTGGGGCTCCAGTGGGGCTCCAGTGGGGCTCCTGTCCTGTGGGGCTCCAGTGGGGCTCCTGACCTGTGGGGCTCCAGTGGGGCTCCAGTGGGGCTCCTGTGGGGCTCCTGTGGGGCTCCTGTGGGGCTCCTGTCCTGTGGGGCTCCAGTGGGGCTCCTGTGGGGCTCCTGTCCTGTGGGGCTCCAGTCGGGCTCCAGTGGGGCTCCAGTGGGGCTCCTGTCCTGTGGGGCTCCAGTGGGGCTCCTGTGGGGCTCCTGTCCTGTGGGGCTCCAGTGGGGCTCCTGTCCTGTGGGGCTCCAGTGGGGCTCCAGTGGGGCTCCTGTCCTGTGGGGCTCCAGTGGGGCTCCAGTGGGGCTCCAGTGGGGCTCCAGTGGGGCTCCTGTCCTGTGGGGCTCCAGTGGGGCTCCAGTGGGGCTCCTGTCCTGTGGGGCTCCAGTGGGGCTCCAGTGGGGCTCCAGTGGGGCTCCAGTGGGGCTCCTGTCCTGTGGGGCTCCAGTGGGGCTCCTGTCCTGTGGGGCTCCAGTCGGGCTCCAGTGGGGCTCCAGTGGGGCTCCTGTCCTGTGGGGCTCCAGTGGGGCTCCAGTGGGGCTCCAGTGGGGCTCCTGTCCTGTGGGGCTCCAGTGGGGCTCCAGTGGGGCTCCAGTGGGGCTCCTGTCCTGTGGGGCTCCAGTGGGGCTCCAGTGGGGCTCCTGTGGGGCTCCAGTGGGGCTCCAGTGGGGCTCCAGTGGGGCTCCTGTGGGGCTCTTGTGGGGCTCTTGTGGGGCTCTTGTGGGGCTCCTGTGGGGCTCCTGTGGGACTCCAGTGGGGCTCCAGTGGGGCTCCTGTGGGGCTCCTGTGGGACTCCAGTGGGACTCCAGTGGGGCTCCAGTGGGGCTCCTGTGGGGCTCCTGTGGGGCTCTTGTGGGGCTCTTGTGGGGCTCCTGTGGGACTCCAGTGGGGCTCCAGTGGGGCTCCTGTGGGGCTCTTGTGGGGCTCCTGTGGGGCTCCTGTGGAGGCCCGGAGCAGGAGCGGCACTGGGCAGGGCGTTTTCTCTGCGCCTCTCGCGGTTTATAACGCTCCTGATGATCCTCTGTTTCCCCCAAAAAAATCACAACCAGATTATGTTTTTATTCCGTGCGATTATTAGATTATTAGATTATTAGTCCCATCTGCATCTGCAGCAGCTGCAGCAGCTGCAGCAGCAGTTTGGGAACAAAACACGGTGATTGCTGGGAAAGGGCGTAACATGTGAAGAGCTGTTGTCATGTCACTGTGACACATGAAGTATCAATGCTGTTGATTGATCTGTGGATTATTAATGGCTGCGAAATGTAGCGCCACATGAGGAGGAGGAGAGGGTAATGCACAGCTCACAGGAGGAGGAGGAGGAGGAGAGGGTAATGCACAGCTCACAGGAGGAGGAGAGGGTAATGCACAGCTCACAGGAGGAGGAGGAGGAGAGGGTAATGCACAGCTCACAGGAGGAGGAGGAGGAGAGGGTAATGCACAGCTCACAGGAGGAGGAGGAGGAGAGGGTAATGCACAGCTCACAGGAGGAGGAGGAGGAGAGGGTAATGCACAGCTCACAGGAGGAGGAGGAGGAGAGGGTAATGCACAGCTCACAGGAGGAGGAGGAGGAGGAGAGGGTAATGCACAGCTCACAGGAGGAGGAGGAGGAGGAGAGGGTAATGTACAGCTCACAGGAGGAGGAGGAGGAGGAGAGGGTAATGTACAGCTCACAGGAGGAGGACGAGGAGGAGGAGAGGGTAATGTACAGCTCACAGGAGGAGGAGGAGGAGGAGAGGGTAATGCACAGCTCACAGGAGGAGGAGGAGGAGGAGGAGAGGGTAATGCACAGCTCACAGGAGGAGGAGGAGGAGGAGAGGGTAATGCACAGCTCACAGGAGGAGGAGGAGGAGAGGGTAATGTACAGCTCACAGGAGGAGGAGGAGGAGGAGAGGGTAATGTACAGCTCACAGGAGGAGGAGGAGGAGGAGGAGAGGGTAATGTACAGCTCACAGGAGGAGGAGGAGGAGAGGGTAATGCACAGCTCACAGGAGGAGGAGGAGGAGGAGAGGGTAATGTACAGCTCACAGGAGGAGGAGGAGGAGGAGAGGGTAATGTACAGCTCACAGGAGGAGGAGGAGGAGGAGGAGGAGGAGGAGGAGGAGGAGGAGAGGGTAATGTACAGCTCACAGGAGGAGGAGGAGGAGGAGGAGAGGGTAATGTACAGCTCACAGGAGGAGGAGGAGGAGGAGGAGGAGGAGGAGGAGAGGGTAATGCACAGCTCACAGGAGGAGGAGGAGGAGGAGGAGGAGAGGGTAATGTACAGCTCACAGGAGGAGGAGGAGGAGGAGAGGGTAATGTACAGCTCACAGGAGGAGGAGGAGGAGGAGGAGGAGAGGGTAATGTACAGCTCACAGGAGGAGGAGGAGGAGGAGGAGAGGGTAATGTACAGCTCACAGGAGGAGGAGGAGGAGGAGGAGAGGGTAATGTACAGCTCACAGGAGGAGGAGGAGGAGGAGGAGAGGGTAATGTACAGCTCACAGGAGGAGGAGGAGGAGGAGAGGGTAATGTACAGCTCACAGGAGGAGGAGGAGGAGAGGGTAATGCACAGCTCACAGAGTCGTGCTGCAGTCCTGACAAACTCGCACTATCTGCAACCAAAGAGTATTTAGTGTTTCAAAGTGGCTCTATAGGTGAGGATTAGCCATGAGGCTATTTGACCGCGCCGCGGCTATATAGCCACGGCCTTAGTGTTTTTGGTCCTTGTGTTAGACGTGAACTGCTTCTTCTTCTTAAATCTTGCTGTTGATGGATGTTTGGACCTTTTTTTAAAGCTTATAACTTAAGTCCCTGTTGTGCTGGTGACTAGAACTGCTCCTCATTAGTCCTGAAATAACGGTGCAAAGTGTTGGTCAATCCCAAGCCTGGGTAAAAGAAGATGCATTGAACATATGAAAACATTGCAATTGTTGTTGTTGCCAAATTAAAATGATCTCAATCGGAGACCGAAACATTCCAGTTTAATCTCGCAGAAAGTGAAATATCTGACTGTTTTGTGAGATATTTCAACCTCGACCAAGACGTGTCCATCACCGCGTCTCTTTATGCTCGTACTACGATGGCATCACCTTCAAGTCCCCGTAATGATGCAGATACAGGTGCCAGCGATCATCTCTGCAACAATATTCACACGGTATTTCATCCACGCACCAGGAATGTGCCACAGTCATGACCCAGATCGCACTGTCGCCGATGCAGAACACGCCCACAACCCACAAGCAGCGTTATTGAGTCATAAGGCCCTGTTGGGTCTGCACCTGGCATTGGCCCCCGTCTCTGCACCTGGCATTGGCCCCTGTCTCTGCACCTGTCATTGGCTCCCGTCTCGTTTGTTTACCAGTCACCGCTTTGCTCTCGGGGCCCCATCAGCTCGGCCCCTGTAGCTCTACGTTTGGACCGTGATCCGCCCGCGCTCCGTCTTCCGCCTCTCCCGTTGGACTGAGCGGTTTGTCCATTGACCGCGGCATCGATCGGCCCCGTCACGCTCGCAGCTGTGTTCCCTCGTCCCACCTGGGGCCCCGTCGTCACCAGCGGCTCCTTCGGGGCCGCAGTAAGATATGGTTTTTGTTTATTGGGCCTGAAGGCCGGCGGTGGCGTGATCCCTGAGTGTGTGTGTGGCGGTGGTAACAAGCCCCGCCTCCAGAGAAATGTTGTTTGTCATGGCAATGTGTGTAGTGTGAGTGTGTAGTGTGAGTGTGTAGTGTGAGTGTGTAGTGTGAGTGTGTAGTGTGAGTGTGTAGTGTGAGTGTAGTGTGAGTGTAGTGTGAGAGTGTAGTGTGAGTGTAGTGTGAGTGTAGTGTGAGTGTAGTGTGAGTGTAGTGAGTGTAGTGTGAGTGTAGTGTGAGTGTAGTGAGTGTAGTGTGAGTGTAGTGTGAGAGTGTAGTGTGAGTGTAGTGTGAGTGTAGTGTGTAGTGTGAGTGTAGTGTGAGTGTAGTGTGAGTGTAGTGTGAGTGTGTAGTGTGAGTGTGTAGTGTGAGTGTGTAGTGTGAGTGTGTAGTGTGAGTGTGTAGTGTGAGTGTGTAGTGTGAGTGTAGTGTGAGTGTGTAGTGTGAGTGTGTAGTGTGAGAGTGTAGTGTGAGTGTAGTGTGAGTGTAGTGTGAGTGTGTAGTGTGAGTGTGTAGTGTGAGTGTGTAGTGTGTGAGTGTAGTGTGTGAGTGTAGTGTGTGAGTGTAGTGTGTGAGTGTAGTGTGTAGTGTGTGAGTGTGTAGTGCGAGTGTGTAGTGTGTGAGTGTGTAGTGTGTAGTGCGAGTGTGTAGTGTGAGTGTGTAGTGTGAGTGTGTAGTGCGAGAGTGTGTAAATGTTTTTACTCCTGCAAATCTCCCCAAATCTGCATCGTCGTCAAAAGAAATAGATCCAAATCCGCTCGGGATTAAAGCTGCGAGACCATGACACAAATGTGGGCTAAACACATTTATTTTCTCCGTTCATTGTTGCATTATCTTAAGACGGCATTATCTTCTTAACCACCAACTACAGGGAGATAAAAGAACTGACAAGATCAGAAGAGAACTTATACAACTCTAAATCAGTTTTACTTTGGACATTTCCCCATCTTTCTGGACTCGTCTTGACTCATTTTTCCCTTGATGCAAAGTAGTTTTGACACAATTCTACATTTTTCAGACTCTATTTTAAACATGCTCAATAACAGTACTTTCTTTACGTTACCATGTGGTGTGGAGTAGTTCTGATTAAACACCCAGATCATTCAGGAAACGTCTTATTTGGTCATGTTTCTGCAATCTTTTTTAGTATCGATACTTCAAACGAGTATTCAGTTTCTACACTCTCTAGTATTTAGTTTTAGTACGAGTTAGTGTCTGATTTGTGATACTTTTGACAGAATGACTCTGGAGCATGTTCCACACTCTTCCTGCATCAACATTTGGCCTTGAAGCTTTGTCCAGAAACTTTAAGAGACAAAACACACTGTGATTTGAAACGTTATTTATCAAAAATCTAAAAGAAACACCACCTGTTTATCAGTCAGATGTGCTGTAATGAGGCGTACATAAAGACACAGTATATCGTCACTAATGCGTCTGAAATCGTATCCAGATCGTGGCAGTCATTGCACGTTTATAACTCTATTAACGACGCACAATCATAAACGCGGTAAACCTTTTGATGGATTTGGATTTGGCTTCGAAACAATCGTTTGCTCACGTCACGATGGCTAATACGTGCTTGGTTTTCACGTTACTAACGGTACAGCCGTCGGGGAAACGCCAGTGATATAAAAGTGACATGAGCGCGCTGTAACGTCGATAAACCGGATCTCTCTTCGCCTGGCGCTCTTCTCCCGGCGTTTTCAGAACAAACGGATGGATCTAATTGCAGTGGAGTATTCAAATGAGGCGAGCGTCTGCCTAGAACGGCCTGTTTACGCCGAAGTGCAAAGAATACGGCGCCGTTTGAGATAATTGCGTGTTTTTTCTTGTTTTTTTTTGCTGATGAACTAAAAGGAGAAGAAGGTGACGCTGCAGAGTGTGAAGAGGAAGATTAAAGGCACGTTTATGGACGTTTCTGATCAGCGCAGGAGGGTTTCTGGGAAAGTTTACAGTGGAATGATTCACAATTGTAATGAATAACAGGAACATTTAAGAGTAAATCCGCTCCGGGGCTTTTGTTGGAAGTGACATTCGAACTGAAGCTTTTATGAACCTGGCACATGATTTTATAGAGTATTTTAAAAGTCTTTGCCCAAATTGACACATGATCTAGTTCTCGTATGGTAAATATTCTGTAATCAGTGTTCAATTGAAATAAAAGCGATGTGCCTGAGCGGTGAGTCGGACGATTGCAGTTTGAATTCTTGTTTACATCGTGTCAGCGTTTTGCCCTCAAATGGAAGGGATTTTATGACATTTCCAAATTGCTTGAGGGTTAAATTCAAACCTCCTCAAATTAAATCTGTAGAACTTTTACAGATAAAACTGTGCCGCACTAAAACTACTTTTATGCAGGAAAAAAATCTAATTGTGAAGGTTTTGATGAGCGTCGTGATCAGAAGGAGATGGAAAACTGAAATCTGAACTGCTCAACCGTTTCAGAACACGATTGCGATATATTGTGCCGCCCAAACTTGCTCCTGTTGTTACTACATCGTACAAAGACCTTAACGGTTAACTCCGCCCAACTGATTTAGCAACATATTTCCAAATCATGCTCCAAATCTAATTCACAAAACAAACGCCAAGTTCTGACTCTCATCTCGTGCTCATTTTGGACGTGACACATTTGGCACTTCCTGGTTTGGATTCAGCTGTTTTTGTCGTCGGGCAAACTGCCTCTCTCTCCATCACGCTCTCTGTGCAGGCTGTGCAGACTGTGCAGAGTAGTAACAGTAATAGTAATAGTAATAGTAATAGTAATAGTAATAGTAATAGTAATAGTAATAGTAGTCTAGGTCAGATGCAGTGTGTGGTGAAGTGGTGGTAAACGTCATTGAATTTCTTATTTTTATGTCTGTCAATATTGGCAGTGGCAGGTTTTCATTGATCGAAACAGGGAAATAATATGACACAAAATTTAACTTGAGATTGTTCTCTGACGGTTGTGGCCATAAACGTCCTGTGTTTAAACACCAAACGCGACACATATAATATAACACTATATTTCTGAAAACAGACCGGTCGTCATGAGATATTAGGGCTGTGCAGTTAATTCAATTCAGCCCATAATTAAAATCACAATGAATAAAAAAGGCACGCTTCAATACTGTCCAAATGTATTTGTAGAGAAAGTACAGACTTAGTATATTATTTAAATCCATCGATCAGAAAAGTGGCTCATTCTGAACAGAGGATGACAAAACGTTTCAAATGTATAATGAGGATTTCAGTTATTGCTCTAATTACAATTTCACAGTCTTAATATTCAGTTAATAAAATACTTGGGTCTTTTCAATCAAGTTAGTTACAACTATTTTTAATGTTGGATTAGAATGATTCAAAGTCTGTCTTGATGAAAATAAAGAAAACGTGAGTGTTACAAAACGTGCTCTTGAGCTTTAAATCTCTACATTTGGAACGAGAAACAAGAATCTCAAATCGCCCACGGCAAAGATCGAGACGGAAACATCCGCCGCGTCTGTCGCGTGTCACAAGTCGACTTCTGTCCCTCTCCTGTCCGACCATATGTCTCTGACCGGCTCGCAGATGGCTCTGATTGGCTCTGATTGGCCGACGGCGTTGCGACCTCCTCTCCCGTCTCCGCCGCAGGTCGACCGTCGCCGTAACCTTCCTCCATCTGCTCTTCTGTCAACCGTTGGAGGTAGAATCTGCGATTTGGAGGTCGTTTGTCCACAAAGACTTGACCCGTTGTGTTGGGCTTGTGTAGGTTTTTGCATAATGTCATTTGGAGCATTCCTCTCCAACAGTCCGGCTCTGTTCTGCACCAAGACTCCATGTGTTTTGCATAAATGACACCACGAGCTGTTCTGTTTCGATCTGTGCAAACTCCACCGTTTAGACACGTCAACCGCAAGCAGCGTTTGGCTTTTCCAAAGTAATGGAACCGATGGAAAGGGCGTCCAGCGAAATAATCGGCTAAATCACCACCGAACGTTGTGGACCACCGATGAGGAAAGCTCGAGCTGACTGGTTCTGGTTCTGGATCTGGTTCTGGATCTGGATCTGGTCGAATAATCTGCAAACTCCCAACGAATATGAGGGAAGAGGGCATCTGCGATGTTCTGGTTTTGCCAGTCGACTTCTGAAAGTGTCAGGGTCGGAGGTCAGGACCGCTTCAGAGTCGAGCTGTAGTCGACTAAAGGAATTCTTGTTCGAAATAAAGACATGCCCTACCGACTAAAGGGTGTGGCAAAACGGGTCAAAAGCTATTAAACTATGAAGTGCCTAAACCCAAAAGACTACAAGTACATAGACAAGTTTGTTAGGGAAGTATACATTTGATTAAACTCCTGATTCAAAATCTTGCCTTCTGTTGTCCCCCATTAATCCTTTTAATAACCTAATAAAAGCCTTGGTCGACTAAGACTCCATCGGCCGATGAATGGACTAAACGACTAAAGGATGACAGCCCTACGTCAGAGGGTCGATGGTTCCCTTTTGGGGCCGTGCGTGGGGGACAAACCTGGCTCGTGTTGCGTTCTGGGTCCGATACTTGGGGTGGTTAGATCTGGTCCGATGGTCGGCTGGAGCGAAGTCGCCGGTGGGATCTTGTAAACCGGAACAAGTCGTGGATGATTTGGACGTTCCTCAAGTTGTAGGCGATTGGCGGTCTTTGCTTCTGAGGCCAGTGCTTCAGATTCAGACAAACTTCACGATGTTACTGTGAGACTTTTAACAACGCAGTATCACAATATGTCGGTTGTTGTCGCATCCCAAATGGACGATAGACTCGGCTTTGCAAAGTTACAAAATCGCGATATTATACATTTTTGGTTAAATCTCCCACTTCTACAAATGAATCTGAACGTTGTCTTCACCATGGGCCAGTCTCCTGCTCTTTCCTCCTCTAAACGCTGTATTTGTCCTGTATTTGTCCTGTTCCAACTGGAGCTGCTTCCTCTGACGTCCCCCCAGAGACCATTGTCCAAGCCTTTCTCTGTTCCATTCTTCCACCTCGTGTCCCGTACGTCTCTCTCTCTGTGTTTATTTACATCCTCCACGCCGCTCGGTGCGATTGTTCTGTGCAGGATGTGAGCTCGTGGTACACTTTGTTTCTGGACCTTTATTTAGAGACTGTTGCAGTGGTAAAGATGTCCTCAGTGGTGCAGACTTCCTCCTCCTGTGACTCAGTCTCACCTGCCAAAGTGATAAAGTCCTTCACATTCGTTTCTCAGACGAGGTTTGATCACAATTGAGCTATAAAGATTGAAATTGTAATTTACGTAAAATGAAAAATGGTGGGAAAGTGCTCTTCATTGTCTAACTCGCTGTTTTTAGATGTTAAGAAATTACATGTAGTTCATTTCATCCAATATCCATACAACTGTTACAGAATCAACTTAGTGTATTTTAAAGTTCTATAATGCAGCTTTACATTATTCATGTCTTCTGATTGTTTAGTTAAAAATACAAAAACGCTTGGTGTATTTTATGAAAAGAATAATTGCCCTAATCCACTTTATACACGGTACATTTTGTGAGTGTTTTTAGTTGGAAAGACGAGGACAAGATCTGTCTCGCTGCAGATTGTGATTATTATGACTGAAGCGTCGAGGACGACGTCTGAGGACGGAGCGCGCGGGCCGACGTCTGAGGACGGAGCGCGCGGGACGACGTCCGAGGACGGAGCGCGCGGGACGACGTCCGAGGACGGAGCGCGCGGGACGACGTCCGAGGACGGAGCGCGCGGGACGACGTCCGAGGACGGAGCGCGCGGGACGACGTCCGAGGACGGAGCGCGCGGGACGACGTCCGAGGACGGAGCGCGCGGGACGACGTCCGAGGACGGAGCGTTTTAAACATTTAAACTCGTGTTTGTGACAAATGTGATCAAATCTGAATGACTTTTATTCAAGTGTAAATTCTTTTCACGACAAACGACAAACGACCAGTAGAAATAGAATATATATCTTCAAATGGATCAAATACAATAAATCTGTTTTTCATCAGATCTTTTGTCTTTTATTTAAAGAGTTTGTCTTCATGACTTTTTATACTTTTCTACTTTGATTTCAATTCAATTTATTTTTGCTACGCCCAAAATCACAACAACAAAATCACTTTGTAGGATTTTGGGATTTATGTTTTTGTATTTATTTGATTGTATATATTATATTATATCTATATATCTACTATACTATACTAAACCACTATAACCACTATAACTACTATAACTATATCTTTGGGCTCTTTTGTCAATATCAAATTGATTTTAATATTTTCTAAAGCAATAAAATCTCAAATGTTGATCATTGTTCACTATTTACACCATTAGTTTGAAGTCTGTATCACTATTTTGGGCCATGAGTATTTCTTGGTGTTTTTACAACATTTATTTTGGTTCTTTTGTAGAGAAATAAAACTGTTTTGGTGATTTTAAAATGGCTTTAACCATCAGTTTGTTCAGGATGTTGTGGTTTAACAAAGAAATGCTCTGATGGTCTGATGCTCTGATGTTCTGATGGTCTGATGCTCTGATGCTCTGATGCTCTGATGCTCTGATGCTCTGATGGTCTGATGCTCTGATGGTCTGATGTTCTGATGGTCTGATGTTCTGATGCTCTGATGCTCTGATGCTCTGATGCTCTGATGGTCTGATGCTCTGATGCTCTGATGGTCTGATGCTCTGATGCTCTGATGCTCTGATGGTCTGATGCTCTGATGCTCTGATGGTCTGATGCTCTGATGCTCTGATGCTCTGATGTTCTGATGCTCTGATGGTCTGATGGTCTGATGGTCTGATGGTCTGATGCTCTGATGTTCTGATGCTCTGATGCTCTGATGGTCTGATGGTCTGATGGTCTCATGTTCAGATTGAGGAGTTACATTCTCATCCATCAGAGGGTGGGAGCAGGAGAGTGTGAGTGACAGGACAGGGTGAGGACTTGAATAAGGGTCAGAGGGGGTGAAGGAGGAGAAAGGACCTCACTGGCTCCCGTCGCTCTGCTGTTGCTGAGCTTTGGTCAGAGCTTTGGTCAGAGGGGGGCAAAGGTCAGAGGGAGATAAAGGCCATTGAAGTGCTGGACTCTGGTCAGGCAGAAGACTCATGCGCTGGAGGCGATGACGGGGGAGATCATGGACACTTCACGTCACGTGATCAGATTAAAGTGGAAGAACAAACAAAGTGAAGGACTTTTCTTTGCTCGGTTTATTTTAACCTCGTGGATTCTACAGTTTCATGGATTCACCTCAATAATTCACCTGTAAAATATCGGTTTTATAAGATATTTACTGTTTTGTGTGTCCCTTTCTGACTTTAAATTGCTCATTTTGTGTGTTTACAGTGTAATTAACTCTAATGTTTAAATCGACAAACCAAAGCAAACCTATAAATTAAGACTATTTCATAATCCACATCATCGACTTTAACAGTTTAAAGCTGGAGCGACTCGTTTCACAGGGTTTACAATGTAAAGCTTGCTCAGGGTTTTCTCCTTCTGCAAAGTCTTTGACACTCGTCTCTCCATCGGCGCCTCACACTCCTCTCTCTGCCGTTTGGTTGCCAGGGTTACGGAATTGCCCCATTTTCTGGGTTTGCGAGGAACGCGGGGAAAATAAGAACCAAATAATGTAAATGTGGCTCTGCTATAGGTGCAGATAATCAGATCTCACAGGACGTGCAGTGCTCAGCTTTTCTGCAGATTCTTCTTCTCCAGGACGTTACTTTGTGCAGAAAGTACCGGTCGTGTGTCAGGCTGACCACGCCCCAGGCTGACCACGCCCCAGGCTGACCACGCCCCAGGCTGACCACGCCCCAGGCTGACCACGCAGATAAATACAGCGTCTTTACGTTAAGATGAGTCGGTGAACAGATAATCGTGCTTATTCAGGTCACAATGAAATCATAAGAACTAAAAACATAATGATGGTGATTATTTTTAGAAGCAAATGTTTCAATATTTCATATAGCTGGTTATTGGAGCAGTTATGTATTAGAACGAAAGAGATTTCACTTGTGTTTGTTTTGTCTCAATAAACGTGAATAATCTCAAGATCGTGACGTCCCTAGTTGGGTTTCCATGGAGACGTTATTGCTTTGTTTGGAATCCGCTTGAAGACGAGCGGGTGGTGGAACCAGGCCCAGTAAGATCTGTGGAGAGGAAACTGATTTCTTTTAAGGAAATTTTTGTCATTTGAGCTGTAAACGAACTGGAAACACGTCCACGACACATTTTATGACACATGATATTGTAGATTATCGAGCTTTAGAGTTACAGTGACATAAAGCAACATTCTCATGATCAGAACCGTTCTCTTCCATTGAGTCCCACGACGATGAGCGAAAGACACTGGCGTTTTCACTAACGTGTGATGAAGAGGAACACGCCGTTGGATGAAGTCATTATGATTTAACTGTACGATGTTTGATTTGGTCACAGAAAACAAATGCTCTCGGTGCTTCCGATTAGAACGAGTCCATCTTGTGCCCGGAGCGTCTGTGGCAAAGACTCCTCCACCCCTGCCAGGGTCTGCTCGGGGTCTGCTCGGGGTCTGCTCGGGGTCTGCTCGGGGTCTGCTCGGGGTCTGCTCGGGGTCTGCTCGGGGTCTGCTCAGGGTCTGCTCGGGGTCTGCTCGGGGTCTGCTCAGGGTCTGCTCGGGGTCACTTCTCGCTGATGCTGCTTTAATGAACGCATTCATCACCTGCTCTCGTCTCCGTCAGATCTGCAACGCACTCGCACAGCCAACTCTCCCTCTGTCTTTATCTGTCTTTTATCTCTTTCTCTCCATCTCAGTCAGAGTTAAGCATGTTTGCAGCTTTTTAGTCCTTGATTTAGATTTAATATTGCAATTTAGTTTATTTTCTTAATGACATAGAAATGCTGCACATCAAGGATCAACAGGACTGGACTGAGATGGAGCCAAAACGGGTGTAAAAAAGGTGTAAAATGTGTCTCTCTCTCTCTCTGTCTCTCTCTC
>NW_027315931.1:37500-57500 GCF_026437365.1 Eucyclogobius newberryi | reverse complement strand
TCCTCTTCCTCTCCCTCTCCCTCTCCCTCTCCCTCTCCCTCTCCCTCTCCTCTCTCCTGCAGCAGTTCGCACATGCTCAGTGGGAGTAGCAGGAGCAGGTGGTGCACCACAGAGACGACAGACGAGAGAATAATGGCATTTTCCACACGGCTTTTGAATATAAAGTATTCATGATAATACTGAAGTATTCGTGATAATATTCCAAGTCAAACTACATGTGTGTCTTAGTACGCAGTGATTGGCAGGGCTGATGTCAGATGCCCTTCCAGTAGTCGACCTTCTGCACCAACGATACACATTCTCTCTGTGTTCGCTTCATCTCATGTTTTGGACAAAAAGCTTCTCATTTGGTTTTGTTTAAACTAAAATGAATGTCAAGCTTTATGATCATGAGGAAAAGGCTCTGATGGAGGGGTGGACACCCCTGATCAGTATCAATACTTTACTTTTTTTATACCAATTTTAGTGCTGATTTATCTGGATATGGAGCTTTTTTCCGCTCGACGACCTGCGTTCATGGTCATGATTTTAATTCTGTTCGGTGTGATTTATAACTTGTAAATGAGGTCTTTTTGAGGATTGTAAACGCTCTTCCTCCATCGCCCTCGTCTTCTCAGAGCCGCTCCTGATGACACACGACACACTGCAGCCAGCTCGCAACAGCGGCCATATTTTACTGACCATAGCCTCTGTCGGGGTCTTTACACAGCGACACACACGCACACATGCGCACGCACACACAGCGACACACACACACACACACAGAGACACAGCGACACACACACACACACAGCGACACACACACACACACACACGCACACACACACACACACAGCCACACACACACACACAGCGACACACACACACACACACACACACAGCGACACACACACACAGCGACACACACACACAGCGACACACACACACAGCGACACACACACACAGCGACACACGCACACACACACACACACCGGCGTGAACATGAATGATCTCCCGTAGAGCGCGGCCTGTGCAGAGGGAGCAGTTTGTTTTAAGCCGGTGCAGCTCCTGATTCAGCAAATTCTCCTCCAGATTCTCACATGGAACAAAGTGTTCCAGAGATTTAAAGAGCCAGAAACACCTTCACTTCAGGTTTGTGTTTGTGATCTGACAGTGATGGACAGGTCCTTATGGATGACCACGCCCACACTTGTTGGGCGTGGTCATGGTGTAAACCAGGGACTAAACCAGGACCAGAGCAGAACAAGGATGTCTGGGTCGTCAACATAGCCTTGTGTAAAATAGGTGTCACTGGGTGAAAAAGGTTAAGTGCCATAAGCTCATATTGTGTTGGCCTGATCAATATCATCAAATTCTGACGATTGAGCGAACGTGAACATAAGTCTAAATGTAGCTCAATGGAGCTCAATGTACAGGCCTGAATATAAGCTGCAGGTGTGATATATTCTCACACAGAAAGATTTCATGAAGCAGGACACGCATTGAGGGGCGTGTTACAGGTACAGAAGGAGGAGCTTCCTGGAGGAGGGGCTGAAACAGCGTGCACAGGTAGCCCCGCCCGTCTGCTCATCCGAGGTGAAGGAGAGAGACTGTTCTCACTGTAAGAAAGTTAAAGCTCTGAAAAGCCCATTCTGCCTGATATGGGACCTTTAACCACCTTTAACCATCTTTAATCACCTTTAATCACCGTCGCCTCATTGTTCTTTTAATTATTTTAAACCCCTTTTTCTGGATTCAGACCCAGAGACGGTGCTCCTTTCCTCCCTCTGTCCCCTCCTCTGTCCCCTCTGTCCCCTCCGTCTCCTCCGTCTCCTCAGTCGCCTCTTTCCATGTTTCTGAGGTGGATTAGACTAAACCCACTGGTCTAAGCTGATTAGGAGTCTGTTCTGCACTGGCCATTTGGAAACACTGGAAAGAGAGACACACACACACACAGACAGAGACACACACACACACACACACACACACACACACACAGAGACAAACACACACACACACACACACACACACAGAGACACACACACACTCTCACACACTCACACAGAGACACACACAGACAATGCAGTTAATGAGACTTATGCATCATATTTGAGTCGTTGTTAAACTGAACTGGACCAGGTTAATCGATATAATCGAAAGAACTAAACAATAATAATTGTGACAATTTAGAAGCAAAATTATATATTTTTAGTTCAATATATTGCCCCAAAAAGATTTCACAGTCTCAATAATCTCATTATAATCGATGATGTTTTCTCTCACAATAATCGTGACACTAGCACATGGAGACATCTCTAGGACTGAAGGACTCTCACACGGTCCCCACAATGTGACGAACACAGGCCCACACACGGGCAGACGGGGCGAGCGGGCGTAATACTGCCCCCCTCGTTGAGTTTGGGTGGGTGCGCACAGATGGCTCGGGGACAGTGAGGTCGTGGCCGCCCCGAGGCACAGACAGAGCTGCAGATGGTGAGAGGTGGCACCAGGGCGGCACCAGGTGGAGGAACGCACACGCCAATGATTCAGGGGCCCGTGTTTGCACTACACAATATAAAAGGTGTTGGAGCGAAGGGGCGTGGCGAGGATTCGTGGGTGGCAAATGGAAACGTCGCGAAATATAAAGCAGTTTGTGATCGGTTATTGCTGTGGTTCTCGTCTTTTTCACGCCTTGTACCTCCTAAAATACACACACAACACACACACAACCTCCAATTACACACACAACCTCCAATTATACACACAACCTCCGATTACACACACAACCTCCCATTACACACACAACCTCCCATTACACACACAACCTCCCATTACACACACAACCTCCCATTACACACACAACCTCTCATTACACACACAACCTCCAATTACACACACAACCTCCCATTACACAAACAACCTCCCATTACACACACAACCTCCCATTACACACACAACCTCCCATTACACACACAACAACCTCTCATTACACAAACAACCACCAATTACACACACAACCTCCCATAACACACACAACCTCTCATTACACACACACAACCTCTCATTACACACACAACCTCTCATTACACACACACACAACCTCTCATTACACACACACACAACCTCTCATTACACACACAACAACCTCTCATTACACACACAACCTCCCATTACACACACAACAACCTCCCATTACACACACAGCCTCCCATTACACACACAACCTCCCATAACACACACAACCTCCCATTACACACACACAACCTCCCATAACACACACAACCTCCCATTACACACACAACAACCTCCCATTACACACACAACCTCTCATTACACACACAACCTCCCATTACACACACACAACCTCCCATTACACACACAACCTCCCATTACACACACAACCTCCCATTACACACACAACCTCCCATTACACACACAACAACCTCCCATTACACACAACAACCTCCCATTACACACACAACAACCTCCCATTACACACACAACAACCTCCCATTACACACACAACCTCCCATTACACACACAACCTCCCATTACACACACACAACCTCTCATTACACACACAACCTCCCATTACACACACAACAACCTCCCATTACACACACAACAACCTCCCATTACACACAAACAACCTCCCATTACACACACACAACCTCCCATTACACACACAACCTCCCATTACACACAAAACAACCTCTCATTACACACACAACAACCTCTCATTACACACACAACAACCTCCCATTACACACACAACAACCTCCCATTACACACACAACAACCTCCCATAACACACACAACAACCTCCCATTACACACACACAACCTCCCATTACACACACAACAACCTCCCATAACACACACAACCTCCCATAACACACACAACCTCCCATTACACACACACACAACCTCCCATTACACACACACACAACCTCCCATTACACACACAACAACCTCCCATTACACACACAACCTCCCATAACACACACAACCTCCCATAACACACACAACCTCCCATTACACACACACACAACCTCCCATTACACACACAACCTCCCATTACACACACACACACAACCTCCCATAACACACACAACCTCCCATAACACACACAACCTCCCATTACACACACAACCTCCCATTACACACACACACAACAACCTCCCATTACACACACACAACCTCCCATTACACACACAACCTCCCATTACACACACAACCTCCCATTACACACACAACACACAACCTCCGTCACAGCTTTGTAGATCGGACGTCTTTTTTCATGGTTTATGCGTCTTCTGCGTCGCTTAGAGCCTAGAGCGCCCTCTTGTGTCAGTGTGAAAATAAAGAATAATATCACATATAAGTCGCACCCCGGCCAAACATGGAAAAAGGACTTATAGTCCAGAAAATACGGTAATTTAAACTGGTAAACTAAAACAAACATAACAAATTATGTAAAAAATTATAAATTAGTCCAGTTTCAGTCAAATTTGTCCATTTTCAAGTTGAGTCCAAGAACACGGGACGGGCCCAGAACACATGATCATGTCGGGCCTCTTGGCAACCACACCCTCTCAGACTCTGAGCATTGCCCTGTGCATCATGGGGACTTTGACTTTGACACAATGTTATTGACGGTCACATTCTTCTCTCTCCAAACATGTGACTACTGTCCACACATTCCACTGTCTGCAGCACCGGGTCACTGCATTTGACCCGCTCTTCAGGGCCGGTGAGGGAAACCTGTCAAGAGCAGTGGGAACAGAGCTGGGACCCCTCAGGACCCCTCTGAACCCCTCAGGACTCCTCAGGACCCCCTCAGGACCCCTCAGGACCCCTCAGGACCCCTCTGGACCCCTCTGGACCCCTCTGGACCCCTCTGGACCCCCTCAGGACTCCTCAGGACCCCCTCAGGACCCCCTCAGGACCCCTCTGGACCCCTCTGGACCCCCTCAGGACTCCTCAGGACCCCCTCAGGACCCCCTCTGGACCCCTCAGGACCCCTCAGGACCCCCTCAGGACTCCTCAGGACCCCCTCAGGACCCCTCAGGACCCCTCTGGACCCCCTCAGGACTCCTCAGGACCCCCTCAGGACCCCCTCTGGACCCCTCAGGACCCCTCTGGACCCCTCAGGACTCCTCAGGACCCCCTCTGGACTCCTCAGGACCCCCTCTGGACCCCTCTGGACCCCCTCTGGACCCCTCAGGACTCCTCAGGACCCCCTCTGGACCCCTCTGGACCCCCTCTGGACCCCTCAGGACCCCCTCAGGACTCCTCTGGACCCCCTCTGGACCCCTCTGGACCCCTCTGGACCCCTCAGGACTCCTCAGGACCCCCTCAGGACCCCCTCTGGACCCCTCTGGACCCCCTCTGGACCCCTCAGGACCCCCTCTGGACCCCTCAGGACTCCTCAGGACCCCCTCTGGACCCCTCAGGACTCCTCAGGACCCCCTCTGGACCCCTCTGGACCCCCTCTGGACCCCTCAGGACCCCCTCAGGACTCCTCTGGACCCCCTCTGGACCCCTCTGGACCCCTCTGGACCCCTCAGGACCCCCTCTGGACCCCCTCTGGACCCCTAAGGACCCCCTCTGGACCCCTCAGGACCCCCTCAGGACTCCTCAGGACCCCCTCAGGACCCCCTCAGGACTCCTCAGGACCCCTCTGGACCCCCTCTGGACCCCTAAGGACCCCCTCTGGACCCCTCAGGACCCCCTCAGGACTCCTCAGGACCCCCTCAGGACCCCCTCAGGACTCCTCAGGACCCCTCAGGACCCCTCTGGACCCCTCTGGACCCCCTCAGGACCCCCTCAGGACCCCCTCAGGACCCCTCATTGAAGCGCACGCTGTGATCGAGCTGCAGATGATGGACGCGGCGCTGATTCTGTCACGTTGTTGATCAGAACGAGCCGTGTTTATGGAGCGGCAGCTGCTTCTTGTTGCAGGTAGTTAAACTTTATTGGCGCCGCGGGGACAATGGCGCTCCGTTTGGCCCCTTCATTATGTGAGTCTGCGGCGAGCGGGTCAGGAGCCGCAAAACACCGTCCGGGGAACGTCTGAAGAGCCAGATTTACGACCCAAAGACGAGAAAAATACAACGTAGACGAATCAAATGCGAGTGTAGCAAGATGCAGGGTTTAGATTGAAGATACTTTTATTTTTAGGTTCAGTTTAGTTTTATGATGATTGTGACATTATTACATCAAATAAAAAAAAAGACAGATTTTGTTCAATAATTCACTTTATTCATGAATAAATAATTACAAAAACAATTTCAAAACCTCAACGTTACATTTCTACTCCACAAACGTGTCTTTAGCCCTACAATGAATATTGCACTGGATATTCCATTTTTTTTGCCGTGTGCGTGTGCAATAATGCAACTAACCATCATTTTAGCAGCGATCATCATTTTGATTATTTAGAGACGTTTAAAATAAATGTAGAAATATTGAGACCGGAAGCTTCTAATATTTAAACATTTGAGTATTGAAGTGTTTTCTTATTCATTTTTGACATTTGTATTTAAATATGTCCCTGTCTTTGCCATAAAAGGTCATAAAAGGTCATAAAAGTATGTGCACAGTCCAGATTACAACTATTCTTTTCATTTGTTTGTAGTTTTCGGTTTTAGTGGATTAACCGTCGCAGCTTTATGACATCACACATTTCTGCTCGTCTCTGAAACATGGAGGAAACACCTTCAAATCTCCTCCACCTCCATACTTTCTCCTCTTTCCTCTATTTCCTCTTCCTCTCGTTCTCTCCAGTCTCCACCCTTTCTCATCCCTCTCTTCTTCCTCTCTCTCTTCTTCCCCTCTCTCTCTTCTTCCTCTCTTCTTCCTCTCTCTCTTCTTCCCCTCTCGCTCTTCTTCCTCTCTTCTTCCTCTCTCTCTGGCGTGTCCACTTTAGCCCATGACCCCGCCCATAACCCCGCCCATGACCCCGCCCTGCTCAAGAATCTGATTTTAGACCAGACTCTACCACTAAACACTCGAGCACAAATCCGCTCCCACCACAGTCACTCCCACCACCACCACAGTCGCTCCCGCCACAGTCGCTCCCGCCACCACCACAGTCGCTCCCGCCACAGTCGCTCCCGCCACCACCACAGTCGCTCCCGCCACCACCACAGTCGCTCCCGCCACAGTCGCTCGTCGCTCCCGCCACCACCACAGTCGCTCCCGCCACAGTCGCTCCCGCCACCACCAGTCGCTCCCGCCACCACCACAGTCGCTCCCGCCACAGTCGCTCGTCGCTCCCGCCACCACCACAGTCGCTCCCGCCACAGTCGCTCGTCGCTCCCGCCACCACCACAGTCGCTCCCGCCACCACCACAGTCGCTCCCGCCACCACCACAGTCGCTCCCGCCACAGTCGCTCCCGCCACCACCACAGTCGCTCCCGCCACAGTCGCTCCCGCCACCACCACAGTCGCTCCCGCCACAGTCGCTCCCGCCACCACCACAGTCGCTCCCGCCACCACCACAGTCGCTCCCGCCACAGTCGCTCGTCGCTCCCGCCACCACCACAGTCGCTCCCGCCACAGTCGCTCCCGCCACCACCAGTCGCTCCCGCCACCACCACAGTCGCTCCCGCCACAGTCGCTCCCGCCACCACCAGTCGCTCCCGCCACCACCACAGTCGCTCCCACCACAGTCGCTCCCGCCACAGTCGCTCCCGCCACCACCAGTCGCTCCCGCCACCACCACAGTTGCTCCCGCCACAGTCGCTCGTCGCTCCCGCCACCACCACAGTCGCTCCCGCCACAGTCGCTCGTCGCTCCCGCCACCACCACAGTCGCTCCCGCCACAGTCGCTCGTCGCTCCCGCCACCACCACAGTCGCTCCCGCCACCACCAGTCGCTCCCGCCACCACCACAGTCGCTCCCACCACAGTCGCTCGTCGCTCCCGCCACCACCAGTCGCTCCCGCCACAGTCGCTCCCGCCACCACCACAGTCGCTCCCGCCACAGTCGCTCCCGCCACAGTCGCTCCCGCCACAGTCGCTCCCGCCACAGTCGCTCCCGCCACAGTCGCTCCCGCCACAGTTGCTTTATCTCAGCAGCTCGATTCACACTGAGTTCACCTGGTTCAATACCAAAACGAGCTTCTCCTTTTCTGAACATTTTAACCTTTTCTGAACATTTTTAGAGCAATCAATACCAGCACTAAAGTAAGAATGTAACAATAACTGAAATGTTGAATGGAATATTTATAATTTCTACAATTCTGTGCCTCAAAATATCACAATAAATATGGGACAGTGAAATGAATATTGTAATACTTTTGTACCATGAGCTTTGCAGATTTACATCACTATAAAAATGACATATCATTGAATAAATTATGTTTTTTTTTCATTATAATGTCAATTGTACAGCCCTTTCCTGGTTCTGAACTCCAGTTTTTAGCATCGTTAACACTTTTACTGTACATACTTTCTAAAGTATTAATGAGTCCGCTGTAGTGACAGTTTCCCAATAACGACATTCAGACAATACTATGTTTTTAAACGTATTTGTGATCAGACAAATGTGAAATATCATCTTCTGCTCTCATTTGAACGTTTGACCTGCTGAACCATGAACTCAATATTCACATTTTTCATATCTTCAGAACATTCACAATACGATAAGTCTTCTGTCCTTCTCCACACTCTTCTCCTCCTTCATCCTGTCTTCTGTCCTCCTCTTCCTGCCCTCGTCTCCATTTGTCCCCTCACGTCCCCTCTCGTCCTCGTCCTCAAAGCTCGTCTTATCTCGGCGCTGACGTAACTCTGGACCCGAGCGACACGAGCGCTCACACTCTGGTTTCTCTGGTCTCGCTCTGAACAATCGCATGACCTCACCGGGCCGGAGTATCGGGCCCCGGAGCCACAGGGACAGAGCGGGGGCCTGTGTGTCTCCGTGTTCTGGGGCCGAGTCCCAGCTCCCGGGGCCCACACAGGAGGAGCGGGGCGGGGCCGTGCTGTGTGGCTGATTACTTGGCACGGGACGGAGAGGCTTATTGTTGTAACAAGCTGAGGGGATAAGGAGAAGTCACCCGGGGTAACCGGGGTAACGGGGGCGTGGCTCTGAGAGGAAGCCACGTCCACGCCGGGGTTAAAGGTCACATGGAAACAGCCACGATGACTTGGAACATACGGCACGCCGAGGTCAGGGACGGGACATGATCAAAGGGCCATAATAAACGTGTCGTACCAGTTAAACGCCGGTTTGAGACGTTGTGATCAGGAACGTCACGATATTATTTTATTATTCACGATTATTCACGATTATTGAGACTGTGACCAAACGCCGTCGCTGTCCCTCACGTGACGTCCACAAAGACGATATTCACCAGACTTTGGACTAGATGAGTTTAATGTGTCGTGTTTTCTCTCATTGTTTTGAGCTAATTAGGCCCGAGGGCCACAAGCTGGCGAGAGGCCTCTTAGTCTCGTAAGGCCGTGCGAAGCACGGCTGCGAAAGTGCGCACGAAATCGAGCGCGAAGCGCTCGCCCACTTCCAAACACTCACTAACGCACTCCTCCACTCATGCACGCCCCGTGCATACTAATTAGTTGTAGGAAAATGGAACATTACCGTTGTAAACGGGCGAAGCCCGTGCAAAAGGTCGCACTAAACGAGCACTTTACATTGGGATGACATATAAAGCACTCATTTGCCCTAAGTAGCTCACGAATACGTTCCCCATCTCTTGCATGTTCCGTGCATATAAACATGTAATGCAAAAATTGAACATTATTACTGTATAGAGGGCCAAAAACACAAAGTGGGCGGAGCCCACTCAAAATTATCGAAAGTACCCGTCAGTGACCAGGGACCCACACCATGAGGTAGGAAAGCGCGAGCGCTTTCCGAAAATGTATAGTTTATGATATTTGAAAAATGGGAAACATTGTTTTCGCATCGGAATATTATTCTTTCTTCTTCTTCTCGGGACACGCCCCCTATTTTTCACCCAGTGAACATTGACGAAAAGTCACAAAAATTTACACACCTCTAAAAATCGTGCCTCTCTACATTCTGGCTATTTCCCTTTTCTAAAATAAAAAAATTGGCGCGTCAGCGCCCCCAAATGTACCAAAAAAGCTATTATTACGGCAACGCCGTCTGCCCAACCAAATGTCGGCCATATTGCTTCAAAAATGGCTAAACATGACTTCGGAGTTTTTCCAAACGTCGTACTTTTACGAACTCCTCCCAGGGCGTTGGCCCTAAAAAGCTGAAATTTGGTGAAAATGCTACTGAGGAGTGGGACATCAAAAGTTATCCAAATGACATTGACCCTGTCACGGTCTCTGTGCGGCGAAGCCGCAAACTGTAGCTAGAATTTCAGAAAACTCCCATATTTAAAATTTCTGCCGTTTGCGCAGATAAAGTCCGAATTGCGTCAAATTAGAATCAGTTGTTAAACTCTTTGCCCTAAACCTACTTGAAGTGAAATAAATTAATTTGGAGCCACAGCGCCCCCTACAGATTTTATATGGAGGTTAAATGTTTAGTTTTGCGAAATTTTAAGAAATTTGACACACAACTCAATTTTGGCCCCATCAAAAAAGTCAATGAGACCCATGTCATAATTGTTATGGCTTTGCCGTAACGATGACCGAAACCTCCCATGTTATTCCAATGGGGAAATCGCCAGAACATGTTTACACTTTAGACTTTCACAAACTCCTCCCCCTCAGGGCGTCAGCCCTATTAACCTGAAATTTGGTGAGACTCATCTTCAGGACCATCAAAAGTTATCCACATTTTCATTCAAAGAGTCACGGTGTCTGTGCGGCGGAGCCGCACATTTTGCCAAGAATTCAAAATAAAATGTATTTTTGATGTAAAACAAAGGGGAGAAGATGTGACAGCGTCACAGATTCAGCAGTAGGCGTAATAAAAGGACAATTGGGGCGCGTTAGCGCCCCCTCCTCTTGCGGCGGTGTGGCGGCGGCGTGGCGAGGGCCGATCATTGCCGCTTGCGGCTATATTTCTGTTTCTTTTTCTATTGTTTACTGCTCTGGTCATTATGACATTATTATTATGATATTATATGATTCCCGTCGCCTCCAGAGACATTGACTTGGTGACCTTTGATTGACCCGACGCACCTTTCCACGACGGTCTTCACGTGCAAACTCTCGATTCCTGCAGCTGTTCCCTGGGAAAAAAAAATATATTATAAATTTGGGCTGTAAAACTATCAAATCAGATACAAATTGATGCTGAAACGAGTATGAAAGTATCCAAACAATAACACGAAATCACAGGAAAAAATGTTTTATAATGAGCTTTTTTAGAACCTAGTGTAATAAGACCTTAAGGTAATATGAAAAAAAGTACTGTTATTTTGTGTTGAACATTACAGTATTGAGTATTGTGCCAACACGATTATGAAAGATGTCAAACTCTTGTCCCTGTTTGATGTACTCGACGCCGGCCGACCACTGCTACTACTACGCTCTCCTCACTGTTCACAACATCGTCCAAAACGCCACTCGTTCTCCTCAGCTCGGCCATAAACGTCACATCAGCAGATTCCTGTCGACTTTAAAGCAAAATGAAGTCACTTTAGTGATGGAGCTCCACCTGCAGCTCCCTTATGTCAGAAAACAGAGCCAAAAGTGCAGTGCCACCACGAACTAAAACATATCATCAAACAAAAGGACGAGGGTTTCCCAGGAGAGTTCGCTCATCGTCTGAGTCGGACCCAAATATATAGAATTAACCCTCACACAGACTTAAGGACTTTCTTACTTAGTTCTCCTTTAACTCTTGACAAAAGCACCCGCCATGAGCCGCTGAGTCAATACTTCCTGTGTGTGTCCATAAAGGCCATAAAGGCGTTTCACACGTGGCCCCGCCTCTTTCGGCTTGTTAAGTCCGGTTTGATTCTTCCCTGGAACTCGTCACCTGTCGCCTGCAAACGCTCCTCACCTGTCGCCTGCAAACGCTCCTCACCTGTCGCCTGCAAACGCTCCTCACCTGTCGCCTGCAAACGCTCCTCACCTGTCGCCTGCAAACGCTCCTCACCTGTCGCCTGCAAACGCTCCTCACCTGTCGCCTGCAAACGCTCCTCACCTGTCGCCTGCAAACGCTCCTCACCTGTCGCCTGCAAACGCTCCTCACCTGTCGCCTGCTCCCACGATCAGAACTTGAAAATGGACAAATAATGGAGAGAATGGGACTTTTTGCTATAATAAACAATAACCGCTCTTTTCTTTGGATGCTACTTTAACCTTATTTATTTTCATCTTCATTGGGATTTTTTTAATCCTTATTATTACTATTATTACATATTTTCTCTACATATGTCAGTTTGTTTTATGTGCGTTTTTGTTGCTATAAAAGAAAGAAAAGGAAGTGCTGAACCAGGACCAGAAGCGTAAATGTTGATATTGATTGTTGTTTTCGGACGTCTCGAGTCAATTTTAGCTGCGATTTCAATTCCACGTCGACGTATTGTTGCTTTTGCCGACGTAACAGAAATCCAAACGGCTCGTGAATATAATTTGAAGCGTTTGAGGAAGAGCGGAGTCGGTTTCCAGAGTCCTGAGCTGTTCTTTTGTGGAAAATGTGAGCGGATTGTGTGAGGGCGGAGGTGCATTCCTGTTCCACTGCACGGACACCAGATATCACACACAATACTGGGAAAAGGATTAAAGATGCACCGTGGAACTTTCCCCGTGGAGCATGTGCCTGCTCGTGTCCAGAGGTCGCGTTTCCACATAATGTCAACAGTATTGCAAATAAACTACTAACCTAACTCAATATTAGGAGTTTAATATTAGGAATATTAGGATTCAATAGCCTATGTTTGACAGAAAAGTGACATTTTATTTGATATAGTTTTTAAATTATTGTTTTTTTTCACACCAATGATCTGCTACTTGCCTGGATTTGAATATGGCTCTCGGAGGAAAATAATTGCTCACCTCTGGTTTAATGTGTCGTGATTTTGTTTTCTCTCATTGTTCTGAGCTAATTCTGTTTAGTTTTCTATTGTTTACTGCTCTGGTCATTATTATTATTATGATATTATATCATTCGCGTCGCCTCCAGAGAACAGAAAAGTGACTTAGTGCACCTTTGATTGACCCGACGCACCGTGAGGGTCTTCACCTGCAAACTCTCGATCCCCAGAGCTGTTCCCTGCAGCTGTTCCCTGCAGCTGTTCCTTGGAGCTGTTCCCTGCAGCTGTTCCCTGCAGCTGTTCCTTGGAGCTGTTCCTTGCAGCTGTTCCTCGTGCCAGACGGGAGCGCTTGTTTTGCGCGCTGAGGTGTCTGTTCGTGGCGTGATTACAGGGCAGTGTTGTGGAGAGGCGGGAGGCGGAGGAGTCATTCTCTACCGTTATCATCAGTAAATTATAGGAAACACACACAACAACACGTGATGTCAAAGTAAATATCCACGCCGGGTCATTACGGCGGTCAAAACACCGTCTGGGCGTCTGCAGCGCTCTGCAGCTATGGCGTCAATCACGTCTGCACAGCACGATGCAGCTATGGTGCGTGCGGACATTTATGGCGTCGATCTTGTGCGTGTGGAAGTTTATGAAGTCGATCTCGTGCGTGTGGAAGTTTATGAAGTCGATCTCGTGCGTGTGGAAGTTTATGAAGTCGATCTCGTGCGTGTGGAAGTTTATGAAGTCGATCTCGTGCGTGTGGAAGTTTATGAAGTCGATCTCGTGCGTGTGGAAGTTTATGGCGTCGATCTCGTGCGTGTGGAAGTTTATGAAGTCGATCTCGTGCGTGTGGAAGTTTATGGCGTCGATCTCGTGCGTGTGGAAGTTTATGAAGTCGATCTCGTGCGTGTGGAAGTTTATGAAGTCGATCTCGTGCGTGTGGAAGTTTATGAAGTCGATCTCGTGCGTGTGGAAGTTTATGAAGTCGATCTCGTGCGTGTGGAAGTTTATGAAGTCGATCTCGTGCGTGTGGAAGTTTATGAAGTCGATCTCGTGCGTGTGGAAGTTTATGAAGTCGATCTCGTGCGTGTGGAAGTTTATGGCGTCGATCTTGTGCTTGTGGACGTTTATGACGTCGATCTTGTGCGTGTGGAAGTTTATGAAGTCGATCTTGTGCGTGTGGACGTTTATGACGTCGATCTCGTGCTTGTGGACGTTTATGGCGTCGATCTCGTGCGTGTGGATGTTTGTGGCGTCGATCTCGTGCGTGTGGACGTTTATGGCGTCGATCTCGTGCGTTTGGACGTTTATGGCGTCGATCTCGTGCTTGTGGACGTTTATGGCGTCGATCTCGTGCGTGTGGACGTTTATGGCGTGGATCTCATGCGTGTGGACGTTTAGGGCGTGGATCTCGTGCTTGTGGACGTTTATGGCGTCGATCTCGTGCTTGTGGATGTTTGTGGCGTCGATCTCGTGCGTGTGGACGTTTAGGGCGTCGATCTCGTGCGTGTGGACGTTTATGGCGTGGATCTCATGCGTGTGGACGTTTAGGGCGTGGATCTCGTGCTTGTGGACGTTTATGGCGTCGATCTCGTGCTTGTGGATGTTTGTGGCGTCGATCTCGTGCGTGTGGACGTTTAGGGCGTCGATCTCGTGCGTGTGGACGTTTAGGGCGTCGATCTCATGCGTGTGGACGTTTAGGGCGTGGATCTCGTGCTTGTGGACGTTTATGGCGTCGATCTCGTGCTTGTGGATGTTTGTGGCGTCGATCTCGTGCGTGTGGACGTTTAGGGCGTCGATCTCGTGCGTGTGGACGTTTATGGCGTGGATCTCATGCGTGTGGACGTTTAGGGCGTGGATCTCGTGCTTGTGGACGTTTATGGCGTCGATCTCGTGCTTGTGGATGTTTGTGGCGTCGATCTCGTGCGTGTGGACGTTTAGGGCGTCGATCTCGTGCGTGTGGACGTTTAGGGCGTCGATCTCGTGCTTGTGGACGTTTAAGATAAGATAAGATAAGATATTCCTTTATTGTCCCACATGGGGAAATTTCATTGGTGCAGCGCAGGTAGATACAGAGGTAGATACAGAAGAACAGATCACTTATAGGAAGTCTGAAAAACACTTTCAGTAGAAGATCTCCTATAAATAAATAAAAACTCCCATAGACAAATAAATACATAAATACTTAAATACCATTGCATTTGATCACGACAGTAATTGCACATGAATATGTGTCACGACAGCACATAGATTGCACATGAATTTCACATGAATTCCAACAGCAATTGCACATATGACAGAATTGCACATCAGTATTAGGTTAGGTCAGTATTACGAGTGTTCAGTACTAACAGTTTTTTGTTATAAAGTCTGACAGCAGCAGGAAGGAAAGACCTACGGAACCTTTCCTTCACACATCGAGGGTGGATCAGTCTCTCACTGAAGCTGCTCTCCGGAGCGGAGAGAGTGTCCTGCAGGGGGTGACACTCATGGTCCAGCATAGATGTGAATCTAGCCAGGACCCTCCTGTCCCCCACCTCCTGCACCGAGTCCAGAGCACAGCCCAGGACGGAGCTGGACTTCTTGATGACTCTGTCCAGCCTCTTCCTCTCCCTCTCTGTGATGCTGCTGCTCCAGCAGGCCACACCTACAGGAGGGCTGATGCCACCACAGAGTCGTAGAAGGTCTTCAGGAGTGGCCCTGTCACTCCTGAAGACCTGAGTCTCCTCAGGAGGTAGAGCCGACTCTGGCTCTTCCTGTACAGTGCGTCTGTGTTATGAGTCCAGTCCAGTTTGTGGTTCAGATGAACACCCAGGTACTTGTATGAGTCCACTCTCTCAATGTCCCGTCCCTGGATGTTCACTGGTGAGGGGGCAGTGGGGTGGCGTCTGCGGAAATCCACCACCATCTCCTTGATCTTCCCCGCGTTGATGAGGAGGTGGTTCCGCTGACCCCAGTCCACAAAGTCCTGCTCCAGTCCCCTGTACTCCGCATCATCGTCGTCCGTGATGAGTCCGATGATGGCAGAGTCGTCAGAGAACTTCTGCAGGACACAGCTGTCCGTGTCATGTCTGAAGTCTGCAGTGTAAAGGGTGAAGAGAAAGGGCGCAAGGACAGTGCCCTGGGGCGCCCCCACACTGCAGGTCCGAGTGTCAGACACACAGTTCCGGGCTCTCACAAACTGGGGTCGGTCTGTGAGGTAGTCCAGGATCCACTCTGCCAGGTCATACTCCACACCAGCCGTCTCAAGCTTGTCCCTCAGGAGCTGATGGTGTTGAAGGCGCTGGAAAGATCGAAGAACAGAATCCTCACAGAGCTGCCAGGCTTTTCCAGGTGAGAGAGAGAGCGGTGCAGCAGGGAGATGACGGCGTCCTCCACTCCGATGCCAGACCGATATGCAAACTGCAGCGGGTCCATGGCTGAGCTCACGGTGGAGCGGAGGTGGTCCAGGACCAGCCGCTCCAGTGTCTTCATCAGGTGGGACGTGAGAGCCACTGGCCTGAAGCTGTTGAGGTCTTTGGGGCGCGGTGTCTTAGGCACAGGTACCAGACAGGAGGTCTTCCAGACCTGTGGTACCACCCTCAGCTTCAGGCTCATGTTGAAGACATGCTCCATAACTCCACACAGTTCATCTGCAGGACTTAAGGAGCCTGGGGCTGATGCCATCAGGTCCTGCTGCCTTCCTCACTTTAATCCTCTTCAGCTCACTCCTCACCTGTGCTGCTGTGACAGTCAGTGGTTGGCAGGGGGACTGTGTGCTGGGGGGATGGGTGAGTACAGGCAAAGTGGGGAGCTGATGGTCCGGGGCAGAGAAGTGAAGAGGAACAGATGCAGGGCATTGTCCAGCTGTGGAAGAGGGAGCGTGCAGCTGTGCAGGGGGAGGGGCGGGTGACCGATCAAACCTCAAGAAGTGAGCATTTAAATCATTCACCCACTGTAGATCCCCCTCTGTCTGGGCAGGGGGGATTTTGAAGCCCGAGATGGTTTTCAGGCTCCTCCACACTCCCTGAATGTTCTTTTGCTGCAGCTGCTCCTCCATCCTCCTCTTGTAGCCGGCCTCAGCCTGCCTGATCTTCCTCCTCAGCTCCTTCTGCACAGTCCTCAGCTCCTCCTTGTTCCCTGACCTGAAGGCTCTCTTCTTCTCCTTCAGCAGAGCCTTCAGTTCACGGTTAATCCATGGCTTGTTGTTTGGAAAACACCGTACCGTCCGGGAGGGAACAATGTTCTCAAAACAGAAGTTGATGTAGTCCGTGATGCACTCTGTGATGGTGCTGATGTCCTCCCCATGTGGGTCATAAAGCTCAGTCCAGACAGTGGTGCTGAAGCAATCCCTCAGAGCCTCCTCGCTCTCAGCAGACCACATCCTCACCTCACGGGACACCACAGGCTGCCTGCGCACGATGGGTTCATACACAGGCCTCAGATGTACAAGGTTGTGGTCCGAGCTGCCCAGGGGAGGGAGGGGGGAAGAGGAATAAGCCTCCTTGGTGTTGGCAAAAAACAAGTCCAATGTTCTATTGTCTCTGGTGGGGCAGGTAACATACTGGGTGTATGTTGGTAGAACAGAAGAGGGAGAAGCGTGGTTAAAGTCACCAGAGATGAGGAAGAGAGCCTGTGGATGCTGTGTTTGCAGCCTACAAGTGCAGGAGAGCAGTGCTTCACAAGCATTTTCAGCATTGGCAGACGGGGCCACATAGACTGCGATCAAAATAACATGTGAGAACTCCCGGGGCAGATAATATGGCCTCATGCCAATAGCCAATAGTTCAATATCCCTGTTAAATAGCTGCTCCTTCACTGTGCAGTGTTCGGGTTTGGACCAGCTCGTGTTCACATACACCGCCAGACCTCCACCTCTTTTCTTCCCGGATCCTCTCGTTCTGTCGCCCGCAGCAGATGAAAATTGTCCAAACCTACAATAGAGTCTGGCATTTCTGCTGTTAACCAGGTCTCTGTGAAAATCAAGACGCTGCTGTCCCTATAAATCCTCTGGGACCGCATGAGGCTCGCTATTTCCGTCATTTTATTTTGAAGGGACCTCACGTTACCCATGACTACGGCGGGAACCGACTTCCTGTTTGTCCCTCTCTTCTCTCGGAGTTTACGTCCAGCCCGTCTGCTTCTCTGTGTTTTCCTTAGGATGTCCGCCGGGATAACGTGACGATCTCCGGGTAAGACGACAGTTCTCCGCAGTTTCATGAGTTCCTCCTTTGTGTAAACATGGTATGGCGCCGGGCGGGGGGCGGGGCCGGAGCCGGGGGACTCAGAGCCAAGACACATCGCAACGACACGACGAAAACACTCAATCCAGCCGAATAAAGTCAAAACAAGTTCATTTAAAGCGATTCCAGTGCGTGTCCCGATCGTTCGTGAAGTTCCTCTTTCATATAAACGTGTATATAAACGTGTACCGATGACACGCCGTACTTTAGCGCGGCCGGAGGGCGCGCGGGGGCTGGTGGGCTCGCTTGGAGCTAGCTCACATCACAACACAACGAAAAACGCTCAAATCCAGCCGAAAAAAGTCAAAAACAGTTGAATTAAAAAACTATTCCAGCGCGTGTCCCTATCGTACAGTAAAATAGAAAAAATATACTAACTATATTTACAAAATATAGGAGATAAAGCACAATAAGTGTGAGAAAGAAGAAAGAGCGTTTACACCGGGCTGCCAGCTGTACCAGCGCCTTATGACGTATGGCTTATGGCGTCGATCTCGTGCGTGTGGACGTTTAGGGCGTGGATCTCGTGCTTGTGGATGTTCACTTTGGTCATGTCAGATTTTAGTCTTATTATTGATCGATTTATTGTGAGAAAAAACATCACAATTGAACGATTATTCTCGAGGATTGAGTGGAATCTTTCGTTTTCTTCCATTCTCGTTCTCGTTGTCCGACATGTTGCAGTTTCTCAAGTTCGTGAACGACACAAACTTGAACTTTCTGAAAGACAAAATAAAGTTATTAACATTTAGGTCTATTTTTTGGGCTATAAATGACACAAAAATACTCATTGTTTTCTAAAATTGCCAGTGAAGATTACATTATATATTATGACCTGAATAATCATAATTATTGATTATATTAATACTCTTGGCATCACAAACAGACGTGATTGTAAACGAGGTAACGATTCTTTTTGAAGTCGACTTGTCCATAAGTCATTTTTTTTATCTTTTTGTTTATTAATATTGATGAAAAAAGTTCAATAGTTTCATTCTTTTTTGCAGAAATAGTAGAAATGTTTGGATTTATAATATACATTATCTTTTTTATTGCTGCTTCTACTATAACTATAATATATTTTAATAATCGACTGTCGATGATATTTTCAATTCATCAAATATTCAACAATGTATTTTATTTAAATAAATAATGCTGCCGTTTTTGTTAAATATATTTGAGCAAATATTTTAAGTCTTTAGGATTTCAGTGGAGAATTAACGGTTATTGAATTGTCTTCAGACACAATTTTTATCAGTTATTTTTGATTGATCATGACTATTTAAATCATTACTTTCATATTTCATATCAATACAGCAGCCCACGATATCGATACAGCAGCCCACGATATCGATACATCAGCCCACGATATCGATACAGCAGCCCACGATATCGATACAGCAGCCCACGATATCGATACATCAGCCCACGATATCGATACAGCAGCCCACGATATCGATACATCAGCCCACGATATCGATACTGTTTCACCACATCCAGTCTCACGATATACCGATATTTTGGCCGCTAAAGTTCCCATAAAGAAATGAGAACTATTATGTGTTGGAAATGACGCTATTATTTAAAAATGGTCGTCGTTGTGATTTTGGTTTCTATTTCTTAGTAAATCGTGTTGGAAGTTTTAGTATTGCAACACTACTTAATTTAATTTTTAGTTTTTTTTACTGAATTCTAGCCTTTTGACAGTTTTGTTTCCAAATGCCACTCACAAAATCCGTTGAAGCTTGTAATCCGCTCTTGGCGAACACCGTCCAACTGACGACGCCTGAAGTGTACGACAACAAAACCAACAAAACTCCACTTAAATGTGACGTTCAGTGTCTTCGCATGTGTTGCTGGCGCCGCACAGAGCCTCGTTG
>NW_027315931.1:0-32500 GCF_026437365.1 Eucyclogobius newberryi | reverse complement strand
CGCGCTCTTAAACGCGCTCTTAAACGCGCTCTTAAACGCGTTCTAAAACGCGCTCTTAAATGCGCTCTTAAACGCGTTCTTAAACACGCTCTTAAACGCGCTCTTTAAATGCGTTCTTAAACGCGTTCTAAAACGCGCTCTTAAACGCGTTCTTAAAAGCGTTCTTAAACGCGTTCTTAAACGCGTTCTTAAACGCGCTCTTAAACGCGTTCTTAAACGCGCTCTTTTTAAACGCGTTCTTAAACGCGCTCTTTTTAAACGCGCTCTTAAACGCGCTCTTAAACGCGTTCTTAAACGCGCTCTTAAACGCGCTCTTTAAATGCATTCTTAAACGCGTCCTTAAACGCGCTCTTAAACGCGTTCTTAAACGCGCTCTTTAAATGCGTTCTTAACCGCGATTTTAAATGCATTCTTAAACGCGTTCTTAAACACGTTCTAAAACGCGTTCTTAAACGCGCTCTTAAACGCGTTCTTAAACATGTTCTTAAACGCGCTCTTAAACGCGCTCTTAAACGCGTTCTTAAACGCGCTCTTTAAATGCGTTCTTAACCGCGTTTTTAAACGCGTTCTTAAACGCGCTCTTAAACGCGTTCTTAAACGCGCTCTTTAAATGCGTTCTTAACCGCGTTTTTAAATGCGTTCTTAAACGCGCTCTTAAACGCGCTCTTAAACGCGCTCTTTAAATGCGTTCTTAAACGCGTTCTTAAACGCGCTCTTAAACGCGTTCTTAAACGCGCTCTTTAAATGCGTTCTTAACCGCGTTTTTAAATGCGTTCTTAAACGCGTTCTTAAACGCGTTCTAAAACGCGCTCTTAAACGCGCTCTTTAAATGCGTTCTTAAACGCGTTCTTAAACGCGCTCTTTAAATGCGTTCTTAACCGCGTTTTTAAATGCGTTCTTAAACGCGTTCTTAAACGCGTTCTAAAACGCGCTCTTAAACGCGCTCTTTAAATGCGTTCTTAACCTGTTACCACCCACCTGTCCGCCGGCGAGCATTTTATATACCTCAAATATTCTCTTACATCATCACTTTTATTTCCGTGGTCAATACCAGCAAGCCATACATCATTTTAAAGCTTATTTTCTCAACAAAACGAATATGTCATTGATTTACATTGAATAATTTGCCCCAAGAAGCAATTACCAATAGTTTGTGAGAAAGTCTCAACTTTTACAAACGCATGTCCTGTTTGCTGTTTATGACGGACAAAACGGCTTTAATTCTGTACATCCTTGTGCTCAGTCTGTCCGTAAGGAATCATTGAAAAACAATATCCACTTGTATTTTTCCTGAAGTTTTCCGATTTCGAGATATTGTCAAGTAAACAAACTTTTCGTTTCTCACCGGACGAGAATGCGCTTGTCCGGCGCATTTCTCCGTCCATAACAAATGACCTGTTTGACTTATAATATAGTGTTTGACATCGATCTCTTCCTTAGACTGTTTCCTACAGAATGAGACCATCCACCAATTTTTCTGTCACCGGGTTTGTTTGCTACAGCCTCCGGAGGAAAAAAATGCGGCGCTTCCGAAGCGCGCGTCCATCTTTGTTTTTAGCCCTTAGCTTCTGCTAACAGGCACGCAGGAGACTTTGAGTGACATATTATTCTAGCCAATGAAAATAGCTTTAGAAAGAGGGGCGGGACAAAGGGCTTATTGACACAGAATGTTCTGTATTCTCGTGCGTAAGGCTCCGTGAAGGCTGTAAAGAGCCAGATTTCTCGGCAGGATTTTGCGCATAACGTTTTCTGATTTTATTAGCCTTTTGGACGTGCATTTTGTTAGATATATGTATTATTATACCAATACAAAAATAAAATAAAAATATTATAATTTTTTTTTTTTTTTTTTAACCTCTATATGGGAAATTCATGGGTAAACTCATATTTACACATTTTCACATATATTGTTTTTAGCAGTTATAATTGCTATTAGTGGCCTACAAAACATCAAAATGTATGTTTTATGATCATAGAGGAGCTAAAATTGTAATAAAACAGTTTGGCACAGTTGGCACATATTTGGATCACTTGTTCTGAATATACTTTTTGATACAAAAAGGTCAACAGCACCAAAATGCCTGTTCCTAGAGATCTGAAACTTTACACAGTTGTTGTCAACAAGATAAACATCATGTACAGTGAACAGCATATGCACACAATGAAGTATGTCATGCTCAGGACCATTACAAATTGACAATATTCAGGCGAGACTAAAAAAAGGATGTTTTGTTTATGTTTGGGCCTCTGTAGTGTAAGTTCTGAAGCCCTGACAGTGTGTCATGTGCACATCTGCAGAAACTAGAAGGCCTAAGCTTTCTAATGATGCATCACACTCACATGTGGAACATAAGATCCTCTTTTAATAAGCAATGCCATTTGGGTCCAACCATTGTGCACAGGGCCAAATAGGTGGGTGGTAACAGGTTAACCGCGTTCTTAAACGCGCTCTTAACTCTTCGGGGTCGACGCCCGCACCGGTGCGTTTTGAAACAAGGTCGGCTTTAGGACCGCGCAGCATGAAAACTAAGTGACATAGACGTCATGCGGAAGCGGATACCTGGCGCTACGTCTGAGTGATTTTTTTTATGCAAATCCATCATTAAAACCAAAGTTATGATCATTTCAATTCCATTAAAAATGTGCGGAAAAATGTGCGCTCTTTTATGCGCGCGTTGCATTTCTTATAATAACGTTGTCGTCTTTTGTGATAAAACGAACGGAAAAAAACGTTAGCTTTTGCTAACACGGATGTTCAGGACGCACACGAGGGATGTAAACATTTGTCACATGACAAATAGTCAAAGAAGAAGAACGAACGAGAGGAATCATGCTGTTTTTGAGTAGTTTTGGAGAGTTTTAGTATTTCAAGTATTTCATTGTCAGTAATACAGTTGTTGTGAAGCAAAATGAGGGGCACACTTCATGTTGATCAAGTTTAGACCTGGTTTAGACCTGCTTTAGTCTTGGTTTAGTCCTGGGTTAGTCCTGGTTTAGTCCTGGTTTAGTCCTGGTTTAGACCTGGTTTAGTCCTGGTTTAGTCCTGGTTTAGTCCTGGTTTAGATCTGGTTTAGTCCTGGTTTAGTCCTGGTTTAGATCTGGTTTAGTCCTGGTTTAGATCTGGTTTAGATCTGGTATAGACCTGGTTAAGAGTTCCTTCTGAACATCACTCACATGGAAGTACAAGGCCTGTGATGTGGCGCTCTGTGTCATTTTGGACAGAAACTGTTTTGAGAAGTAGCACAAATAGAAAAACGCCTGAGGATTTACCTACTTTTTATTGTAAATAGTGGTTTATTGCTTGTGTATATCACAAGAATACTTTTATAAGTTCATATTTGCACCTTGTGGTTCAGTTTGAACCTTTTTAAATGCTTGGTTGAGCATGTTTGAGGGTTTTACAATGAAAAAAACATAATTTTTCTAGACGGACTTTGTGTTTTCTGTGTGTGTTTAGGTCCAGTATGTTGAAATAGTATGTCAAAGTGAAAAACTAACTAACTGATCATATTGGTGAGGTTGTGCTGAAAAAAAAGATACCCAACATTGGTCTGGTAAACATTTCTTAATGTAGTATATCAGGGCAAAATTGAAGGTACCCAAAAACGGCCAAAAAAGCTCCGGACCCCGAAGGGTTAAACGCGCTCTTAAACGCGCTCTTAAACGCGCTCTTAAACGCGTTTTTAACGCGTTCTAAAACGCGCTCTTAAACGCGTTCTAAAACGCGCTCTTAAATGCGCTCTTTAAACGCGCTCTTAAACGCGTTTTTAACGTTCTAAAACGCGCTCTTAAACGCGCTCTAAAACGCGCTCTAAAACGCGCTCTTAAACGTTCTTAAACACGTTCTTAAACGCGTTCTTAAACGCGCTCTTAAACGCGCTCTTAAACGCGCTCTAAAACGCGCTCTTAAACGTTCTTAAACACGTTCTTAAACACGTTTTTAAACACGCTCTTTAAACACGTTCTTTGTAAAATGCTTTCATGGGACGCTCCAGTTTAGTCCAGCTCCTTCCTCTTTCCACGCTCTTCCTCTTTCCCCCGTTTCCCTGACGCACCCTTCTCTTTGGTTTAGTGCTGGTGGTTTTGGGGGAGGGGCCGGGGGGGGAGTGGCCCAAAAACATTTACTTACAGTTACAGCGGGATCAATAGGACTCTGAATTAAAGCCATAAGAGGACGTGCAGGTCGATACAGAGACGGGAGCGGAGTGGATGGCTTTGACGGGCCGCGGGGACGGGACGGGGGGAGGGACGGGATGGGAGGAGGGACGGGGGACAGGGGGAGGGGTGAGGGTGAGGATGATGATGATGATACATATAAATAAAATGTGTGATTTATTTTCTGAACGGAGAAATGCTCATGTTTTTTTAATTGCTAAACATTTGTACTTTTATTACAACTATTTCACTAAAACATGAACATCATGACATTTTCTAACTTTTCTTCACAAACTGCGATTTGACTGATGCAAAACTGATGAATATTACCACTGAACATTATCCGCACTTTAAGATGATATTATTATTATTAGGCCCGAGCGCCACAAGCTGGCGAGAGGCCTATTAATCTCGTAAGGCCGTGCGTAGCAAGGCTGCGAAAGTGCTAAGTGCAAAGCGCTCGCCCACTTCCAAACACTCACTAACGCACTCCTCCACTCATGCACGCCCCGTGCATACTAATTAGTAGTAGGAAAATAGAACATTACCGTTGTAAACGGGCGAAGCCCGTGCAAAAGTGCGCACTAAACGAGCACTTTTGCGGTCGTCATCCCCATATAAAGCACTCATTTGCGCTAAGTAGCTCACGAATACGTTCCCCATCTCTCTGCAGAGAGAGAGAGAGAGAGAGAGAGAGAGAGAGAGAGAGAGAGAGAGAGAGAGAGAGAGGAGAGACAGAGAGAGACAGAGAGAGAGAGAGAGAGAGAGAGAGAGAGAGAGAGAGAGAGAGAGAGAGAGAGAGAGAGAGAGAGAGAGAGAGAGAGAGAGAGAGAGAGAGAGAGAGAGAGAGAGAGAGAGAGAGAGATTCTGACCTTTCAGGTCATGGTGACAACGCTTATTCGGTGTCACTCGGCTATCGCCATGGTAACCGCTGTGTAAAGGTGAAAGGTCACATAAACGGGAAGTGATCAGTGATAAGAACACCTTTATTAGACTTTATTCCTCTACATTGACTTAATACTTCATCAATGTCAATACAGACCATTACAATAATAAAGAGCATTTTAAAAGGCATTTACTGGATGTTAAATAACAATATTTTACTTTTTAAATATGGCGAGCCAAACATTAAAAATCTTTTTAATTGGCAGATCTATTGTATCATAGATATCAAATGGTTAAATGTATCTATTTTTGTGTGAATAAGAGTATTTAATGACTCTGATTTAGACTTTGATAGTTGTGATGTCACGAGGACGCAGTGACATCACAACAGTCTAAACCTCCTGCACGTTCAGATGGTGAAATAACCGTGTGGTTTGTGAAGGCCACAGTTAAAGACTGTCCAGTGTCGGCTCGGCCTGCACGACTTCTGTAAACACAGACTTATCAATTATGAATGACCTGATCGTTCTGCCCGTGACATGTTTGAACTTTGAACTCGCAGGTGTTGACCACTTTAAACGATGCATTTCAAACTGCAACAGGCACAGTTTTTTACCATTATATTGTGACCTGTATTATCACGATCATCCATTAATTAACCTAATAATCTTAACATCCCTAATTGTGTGTTGTATTTTGCTCCCTGCTTTTTAACGTAGTTTGTTCCTCCTAAAATGACAATTACTGTACACTTATTTTGTCTTGTTTTAAATCTATAGTACATAGTAATAATGTAATTTCTCCTTTCTCTACCAGACAATAATTCAGACTTCTTTAGGCCCCGCCCCCTTTGAAGCCCCTCTGCCCCTGCTGACCTCTTGTCCTCCGGGGTCGCCTCTCCACATTTCTGACCCTCCCAAACCGTGACGTGATGTAAAAGTCCCGCGGCTCTTGGGCTTTCTATGGGGTTAAGCTCCCATTAACAAGACAAAAGAGCTCTTTCATTCACTTGTATACGGATGGGCCAAATCCATTTGACTCGCCGCGTCAGCCAGAACGCTGTATACACTCGGCTCACACATGCTGCACAAGCCCGAGGGTGGGATGGGTACGGTCACCTGTCAACGAGACGCTTTTCCTGCTGCGACTTTCAAAGCTCCTAAACCTAAAGAACACAGAAGAATGGACTGTTTTTGAGCTTTAAATCGTGTCCAAAGGTCGTTCCCACATCAGAAACATACCTGGAGTTGTATTTAGCTTCGTTCACGCTCGTTTCATTCAGCCGCTTTAGCAGGTCCTCTTCCTCTGAGCCTCAAAAACACGAGTTTGAGAAGTCCATAAATCATCATCGGACTCATTTGTTTACACCCCCCATGTAATTCCGTCTGCTGCCAGTAGACGGAGCTCTAACTCACATGGGAAACGCCTTCTAAAAGCCCACGTCACTTCATTTTAAACACATCATTTTAAGTACTTAAACAGGCCAAAGCAGAGGGACTCAAAAACACATTTAAAGGCCAATAACAATACAAATGTAGCATAATATTTGTCCTTTAAAGTGTATTATTAGGCCCGAGCGCCACAAGCTGGCGAGAGGCCTATTAATCTCGTAAGGCCGTGCGAAGCGCTCGCCCACTTCCAAACACTCACTAACGCACTCCTTCACTCATGCACGCCCCGTGCATACTAATTAGTAGTAGGAAAATGGAACATTACCGTTGTAAACGGGCGAAGCCCGTGCAAAAGTGCGCACTTAACGAGCACTTTACATTGAGATGACGACCGCGAAGCTCATTTGCCCTAAGTAGCTCACAAATACGTTCCCCATCTCTTGCATGTTCCGTTCATATAAACATGTAATGCAAAAATTGAACATTATTACTGTATAGAGGGCCAAAAACACAAAGTGGGCGGAGCCCACTCAAAATTAACGAAAGTACCCGTCAGTGACCAGGGACCCACACCATGAGGTAGGAAAGCGCGAGCGCTTTTCGAAAATGTATAGTTTATGATATTTGAAAAATGGGAAACATTGTTTTCGCATCGGAATATTATTCTTATTCTTTCTTCTTCTTCTTCTTCTTCTCGGGACCAACCCCCCTATTTTTCACCCAGTGAACATTGACGAAAAGTCACAAAAATGTTCACACCTCTAAAAATCGTGCCTCTCTACATTCTGGCTATCTACCTTTTCTAAAATAAAAAAAATTGGCGCGTCAGCGCCCCCAAATGTACCAAAAATGCATTGAGAGATGGGAAATGACCCAAAAAAAATCTGATCGTAGAATCATGAAATTTGGCGCAGAGGTAGATGGTGACCAGAGAAGTAAAAAATATTATTACGGCAACGCCGTCCGCCCAACCAAATGTCGGCCATATTGCTTCAAAAATGGCTAAACATGACTTCGGAGTTTTTCCAAACGTCGTACTTTTATGAACTCCTCCCAGGGCGTTGGCCCTAAAAAGCTGAAATTTGGTGAAAATGCTACTGAGGAGTGGGACATCAAAAGTTATCCAAATTACATTGACCCTCTCACGGTCTCTGTGCGGCGAAGCCGCAAACTGTAGCAAGAATTTCAGAAATCTCCCAAATTTTACATTTCTGCCGTTTGCGCAGATAAAGTCCGAATTGCGTCAAATTAGAATCAGTTGTTAAACTCTTTGCCCTAAACCTACTTGAAGTGAAATAAATTAATTTGGCGCCACAGCGCCCCCTACAGATTTTATATGGAGGTTAAATATTTAGTTTTGCGAAATTATATGAAATTTGACACACAACTCAATTTTGGCATCCCCATCAAAAAAGTCAATGAGACCCATGTCATAATTGTTATGGCTTTGCCGTAACGATGACCGAAACCTTCCATGTTATTCCAATGGGGAAATCGCCAGAACATGTTTACACTTTAGACTTTCACAAACTCCTCCCCCTCAGGGCGTCAGCCCTATTAACCTGAAATTTGGTGAGACTCATCTTCAGGACCATCAAAAGTTATCCACATTTTTATTCAAAGAGTCACGGTGTCTGTGCGGCAAAGCCGCACATTTTGCCAAGAATTCAAAATAAAATAGCTTTTTGATGGTAAAACAAAGGGGAGAAGATGTGACAGCGTCACAGATTCAGCAGTAGGCGTAATAAAAGGACAATTGGGGCGCGTTAGCGCCCCCTCCTCTTGCGGCATGGCGGCGGTGTGGCGGCGGCGTGGCGAGGGCCGATCATTGCCGCTTGCGGCTATATTTATTATTATTATTATGTAATGATTTGTATTATTAGGGTCCATGAACACAGAACTAACACTATCGATCACAACGCAATGCAAACACTTTATTACAATTCTATTCACGTACAACCCAACTGCACGGCAAAGAAGCTGCATTGAAATTGTGGAACAATTGGGATTTTCCACCTGATTAAACGAGTTATTTTAGCGATTTGACCAGGACGTGATCAAAAAGAGTTGTTATGCACGTTAAAACTCGGCTAATGTGTAATGTATTTAAAGAAGAAGAACACAGCCGTAATGCAGGATTACTACAATAAAACGTCTTAAGTTTGTTTAAAAGACTAAGAAAAGCCATTTGAACCCAATACAGGAAACATAGAGATAATATAAGTGATAAAGCACTAAAACTCTGCTGACTTCATCCAGAGCCACTTTTCAGAAGATGTTTCAACGCTGAAGGAAAGAGAGTTCAAATATTTTCCTGTCCATCAGCGCTTATTAAACCGACTCTGATGTCACTACTTGGAATTTCAATATTGCCTTTGGATTGAGCCTCTCGAATGTTAAAACCATTATCGAAGCGAATGGTTTTTCCCCAGTAGTTCTTTACAGTAAGTGGCTCTTTGTTCCTGCGCCTCGGTGGGTCAGCTGTGTGTGGGAGTCTGACCTCCTCCTGCTGGGCCTGGACGCTGGATCTGGGTTTGGTCTGGATTCCCCGTTTGGTCTGGGTTTGGTCATCCTCGGTCTGGACTCGGTCTGGACTCCCCCTGGACTCCCCGTTTGGTCTGGGTTTGGTCATCCTCGGTCTGGACTCGGTCTGGACTCCCCCTGGACTCCCCGTTTGGTCTGGGTTTGGTCATCCTCGGTCTGGACTCGGTCTGGACTCCCCCTGGACTCCCCGTTTGGTCAGGGTTTGGTCTGGCGCTTTAATCTGGAGCCTTTGTTCTCTCTAAAGGGAATAATAGAGCTCTAAACTCCACCTTTTTTCTTTTATCTGTCAAACTTCAAAATAAACGCAACGTATTCGATCACGCGCTCTAGATTTAGAGAGCGTTTCTCTTGATGTGGTCACTTCTCAGGCTCTAGTATTCACATGCATACAGTACATTACCAGGCTCTAGTATTCACATGCATACAGTACATTACCAGGCTCTAGTATTCACATGCATACAGTACATTACCAGGCTCTAGTATTCACATGCATACAGTACATTACCAGGCTCTAGTATTCACATGCATACAGTACATTACCAGGCTCTAGTATTCACATGCATACATTACATTACCAGGCTCTAGTATTCACATGCATACATTACATTATCAGGCTCTAGTATTCACATGCATACAGTACATTACCAGGCTCTAGTATTCACATGCATACAGTACATTACCAGGCTCTATTATTCACATGCATACAGTACATTACCAGGCTCTAGTATTCACATGCATACAGTACATTACCAGGCTCTAGTATTCACATGCATACAGTACATTACCAGGCTCTAGTATTCACATGCATACAGTACATTACCAGGCTCTAGTATTCACATGCATACAGTACATTACCAGGCTCTAGTATTCACATGCATACAGTACATTACCAGGCTCTAGTATTCACATGCATACAGTACATTACCAGGCTCTAGTATTCACATGCATACAGTACATTACCAGGCTCTAGTATTCACATGCATACAGTACATTACCAGGCTCTAGTATTCACATGCATACAGTACATTACCAGGCTCTAGTATTCACATGCATACAGTACATTACCAGGCTCTAGTATTCACATGCATACAGTACATTACCAGGCTCTAGTATTCACATGCATACAGTACATTATCAGGCTCTAGTATTCACATGCATACAGTACATTATCAGGCTATAGTATTCACATGCATACAGTACATTATCAGGCTCTATTATTCACATGCATACAGTACATTACCAGGCTCTAGTATTCACATGCATACAGTACATTACCAGGCTCTAGTATTCACATGCATACAGTACATTACCAGGCTCTAGTATTCACATGCATCACAAATATGAAACTGACAGAACGATTTAAAATTACAAAAAAAAAGATTTTATTCTTGATTTTATAATTATTTTAAGAGTTTTGAAATACATGTTACATATTTGTTTTAATTTAACTGAAATTATTGTCTCAAAAAGTACATTCAAATATCACAAAAATATTGATATTGTATTTACCAGCCTCGTCACATCGTGCTGCTTTAGTGTGGCGAGGTGGAAAACAACATTTAGAAATTAAAAAGTTGGGTAGTTCAGCTATAATAATGATGAAAATAATAATAATAATAATAATAATAATAATAATAATAATAAGGGCCACAGATGACATGAAAAGTGAATCATTCAGAATGTTGCCGTGTCGTGGTTTGATGAGCGCCGCTCCAGAAGAAAAGCTTTGAACTAAAAACCTCAAAATATTTGTTTTTTTGGTTATAATGGAAGAAAGATGACATTTTTCCTTCTACTTTTGGTTATTTGGGCACATTTAGGGCCGGGCTAAATAAAACCCGGACACGCCCGTCTGAGGCCAAACCCCGAACCGTCCAATCAGGAGCTCATCTCCAATTTACAACAACATCTAACGTTTCTCATTGAGTTGTTGAAGTCTGCAGTGTTTGTATCCACCGTGTAATGTTGCCTTTCTCGGCCCGGCTCTGCGGTCAGAGAAGAGCGTGCAGTCCTGACTGGTCGTGTGACTCTTCCTCTCGTGTGTTTTGTGTCCAGGAAAGAGCAGAGCGTCCTGTCCCCTCAGAACTGCTGGAACCTGCTGCTGCTCCAGGTCAAGCGTGAGAGTCGAGACCACGCCACGCTGTCTGACCTGTACCTAAACAACATCATCCCGCGCTTCGCCCAGATCAGCGAGGACTCGGGACGCCTCTTCAAGAAGGTAACTGCCGTCCCACACGCTGTTCCCTGACCATCGTACCACGCTGTTCCCTGACCATCATACTCCTCCCACTGCTCCTCCCTCTGCTCCTCCCTCTGCTCCTCCCTCTGCTCCTCCCTCTGCTCCTCCCACTGCTCCTCCCTCTGCTCCTCCCACTGCTCCTCCCTCTGCTCCTCCCTCTGCTCCTCCCTCTGCTCCTCCCTCTGCTCCTCCCACTGCTCCTCCCTCTGCTCCTCCCTCTGCTCCTCCCACTGCTCCTCCCTCTGCTCCTCCCTCTGCTCCTCCCTCTGCTCCTCCCTCTGCTCCTCCCACTGCTCCTCCCTCTGCTCCTCCCACTGCTCCTCCCTCTGCTCCTCCCTCTGCTCCTCCCTCTGCTCCTCCCACTGCTCCTCCCTCTGCTCCTCCCTCTGCTCCTCCCACTGCTCCTCCCACTGCTCCTCCCTCTGCTCCTCCCTCTGCTCCTCCCACTGCTCCTCCCTCTGCTCCTCCCACACATTTACACTGAAGCCAAAGTCACTTGTGCCTGGGCTCTACAGGACAAGTGGAGAGAACATCAGAGAGAAAAGAGAGGGGGAGGAGGGAGGAAAGAAGGAAGGCGAAGTGAAAGTAAGGAGGGAAAGAAGGGAAGTAAGGAGGAGGTAGAAAGAGAGAGATAGAGAGATAGAGGGGTCACACAGGGAGTGAAGAAAGAGTAAAGTTTATATCACATCAGTGTGACGACGAGGAGAGAAGGAGGGAAGAGAGGGCGGCGAAAGAGAGGAAAGAGAGAGAAACGAGGAGGAGAAAGAGAGGAGAGAGGGAACAGCTACTGTAGAAGAAGTCTGAGGTTCTCGTCAATAAATCAGACCGACACGAAACAGATGCGGCAGAGAAATGTGAATGGAGCGAAAACGTGACATGGATTTAGTGAAAAAGACGTGGAACAACAAACTATGTGAAACGAAGTTCTATGGTCTCTCCCTCCATGTTCTATGGTCTCTCCCTCCATGTTCTATGGTCTCCCCCTCCATGTTCTATGGTCTCTCCCTCCATGTTCTATGGTCTCCCCCTCCATGTTCTATGGTCTCTCCCTCCATGTTCTATGGTCTCTCCCTCCATGTTCTACGGTCTCCCCCTCCATGTTCTATGGTCTCTCCCTCCATGTTCTATGGTCTCTCCCTCCATGTTCTATGGTCTCCCCCTCCATGTTCTATGGTCTCTCCCTCCATGTTCTATGGTCTCCCCCTCCATGTTCTATGGTCTCCCCCTCCATGTTCTATGGTCTCCCCCTCCATGTTCTATGGTCTCCCCCTCCATGTTCTATGGTCTCTCCCTCCATGTTCTATGGTCTCCCCCTCCATGTTCTATGGTCTCCCCCTCCATGTTCTATGGTCTCCCCCTCCATGTTCTATGGTCTCCCCCTCCATGTTCTATGGTCTCCCCCTCCATGTTCTATGGTCTCTCCCTCCATGTTCTACGGTCTCCCCCTCCATGTTCTATGGTCTCTCCCTCCATGTTCTATGGTCTCCCCCTCCATGTTCTATGGTCTCCCCCTCCATGTTCTATGGTCTCTCCCTCCATGTTCTATGGTCTCCCCCTCCATGTTCTATGGTCTCCCCCTCCATGTTCTATGGTCTCCCCCTCCATGTTCTATGGTCTCTCCCTCCATGTTCTGTGGTCTATAAATAAATAAATAAAACGATGGAAGAGCAAATTCATGAAGCAAATGGATCGTTGTATCGGCCATAAAGCATTGACCGTTATTAAAGTGCACTATGTGACCTTTCCTCTGTGCCTGGTCCAAAATGTCCTGCAGTGTGGCATTAAACTGTTTGTGGACTCTCCGCAGAGCTGGCCTGTAACATGCTTGTCTTCATGTCGTACTCTGGAACATTTCAGGCCAAAGCAGTAACATCTCCAAAGGAAAGTTACACAGTGAAGCATTAAAATAAAATACACATAAATGATTAAGAAATAAAAAAAACGTGGAAACGTTTTGGAAAACAAAGTCAAATCTGGAAAACTAAAATAATTCTTGAACGTTTGAAGGAGTCGGATGAAGAAGATATTTAGTATGAAAGTAAAATATATGTAGATTATGATTGTAATTTTGTTCTTTGTAAACTCTAATATTGATGTAAAAACTGAGAAGCTTCGCCTCCACAGTCATGTGTCGCTGTAACGAGCGGCAGATTTTCTCAGATTTTATTGTTGAAACATTGCTTGGTGACCTTGACCGTGAGTACAGTACTGGGACGGGGGGTAGGTGAAAACAGACATTTCCGGCGCACAGTACAGGACTCAAAACACAACTATGGGCAAGATGATGACGAGGAAACATTAATAAAACGTGAAAAGCGTTATAGAAGTTGATTTTACATATGAAATCCCCTCTAAAAAGAAAGAAAAGTTAAATATCTGTCTGGTCTGCAGCAAGTGAAAACCAGACAGTGAACATCCAAACATCATGCACAGATGAAACGTCTGTCCCCTGGAGGTCGTGTTAAGTTATGAATGGAGTTCTTTCAAAGGTGCGTAGTGTGAGACCAGAGACCTGAGGCCTTAAAGACACTGTGGACTTCCATCTCTGGATCTCTCTCCGACTCGTGTCCACTCGCCTGTTCCGCTCGCCTCACAAACAGGAAGCACATGGACGCTTAGGCGCTGGTGGGTAATTAAGCACAATTAGACAATGTTTCCACATGGTCACAATGCAAAATGCTGAGGGCCCGAGCGGGGCGGGGCGAGCGGCCCGAGCGGGGGCGGGGCGAGCGGCCCGAGCGGGCGCGGCGCGAGCGGGAGCGAGGCAAGCGGCCCGAGCGGGAGCGGGAGCGAGGCGAGCGGCCCGAGCGGGCGCGGGGCGAGCGGCCCGAGCGGGCGCGGAGCGAGCGGCCCGAGCGGCCCGAGCGTGACTCAGCACACGTCTGGAACAGAGGAATCCACCTGCATTTCAACTGTCCTCACGCTCTGTTTACGCTGGGTTCTTGATCTGACTGAGATTTTATTATTTTTATGTAGAAATATTTACAGACTTTGGTCAAGATTTCAAATTTTAACTTTAGTCTTTATTTAATTTTTTTGACACAGTTTGACTTTATTTGTGTTGGATTTTAACAGTGTAAGTTTTTCGTGCCTGGAATGTTCCACAGTTCGGCTTTAAACGCTTTTGCATTTGTTTTCATTGTTCAAAATGATCATCTTGACGAACATGAACTCTTATTGCGCGCGGTGGACGCCTCTCCACAGATCTGACCTGTAACGTGGGCTCGTCTCCATGGAGATATAAAGGACCTTGTTGCATTACACATTTTTCTCGAATGAACCGCGCTTCAGTGGGTCTGGGTTTGCGGTTACGGCAAATCGGCCTCAGGAAACACGAGGAGGTCAAAGTTCACCGTGCTGGGGCGTTAAATGGGACGGGGCTCAGTCATGGATGAGTGAGTTTTGATTGGCCCAACACTCGACACCAGCCTCCTGCAGGTTTAAGCTTCTCCTGTTACAGACTTTCCCTTCAGCCGTTGTTAAAGCGCTCGTGAATGTGACGCGGCGCTTTCCTGTGCCACGCCCACATCACACTGGACCTGATCGTTCCACACGTACCTTTATTTATGAACAAAGGTAGGATTGGTCTGCAGTTGGATTGGATTTGGCTTCTATACGACACACACACAATAAATACAATAAAAACAGACATAAGATCATAAAAAAGTACTTCAAAAGGAAAGATCTTGGATAAAACCATAAAAAGAACATTTACAGTCGAAATGGAAAGAATCACACGGATGAACAATTAAAGTGCCTATGACAGGTTTTTATGTTTTTCTTTTTTTGACTTTATTTGGTGTGTTTATACATGTTGTACTTATAAATGAGAGTTTTACACCAGTCGAGCAGGTATTTGTGAAGAAAACGTTGAAAAATCTGTACAAAATAACAGGAAGTGACATCACACCAGGGACAGGAAGTGACATCACACCAGGGACAGGAAGTGACATCACACCAGGGACACTCATTCCAGTCAAATTTTATGATTAATTTACACAAAGAAACAACTTTTTTGACGCTCTAAACATAAATAAAGTCGCTCTCATATATTTTTGTCAAATAAAAATAATTGTGGCATTAGATGAGTTTTTGCGCAATGTTTGCTGTGTAACTGTAGGGGGCGCTTTAACCTGTTCCCACCCACCTGTCCGCCGGCGAGCATTTTCTATATCTCAAATATACTCTTACATCATCACTTTTATTTCCGTGGTCAATACCATAAGTTATACATCATTTTAAAGCTTATTTTCTCAACAAAACGAATATGTCATTGATTTACAATGAATAATTCGCCCCAAGAAGCAATTGCCAATAGTTTGTGAGAAAGTCTCAACTTTTACAAACGCATGTCCTGTTTGCTGTTTATGACGGACAAAACGGCTTTAATTCTGTACATCCTTGTGCTCAGTCTGTCCGTAAGGAATCATTGAAAAACAATATCCACTTGTATTTTTCCTGAAGTTTTCCGATTTCGAGATATTGTCAAGTAGACAACGTTTTCTTCGTATGACGATGGTCAGGATTAAGGCTCGTCCATTTCTCCGTCCATAACAAATGACCTGTTTGACCTATAAAATAATGTTGGATATCCTTCTTTTCTTCAGACTGTTTCCTACAGAATGAGACCATCCACAATGTTTTCTGTCCACGGGATTGTTTGCTACAGCCTCCGCAAAAAAAAATGCGCCGCTTGCGACGCACATGGATTAGTCTGTTTACATCTAAATAGCGCAGCATGTGAGTGACGTAGCTGAGTTTGATTGACATATTATTCTAGCCAATGAAAATAGCTTTAGAAAGAGGGGCGGGACAAAGGGCTTATTGACACAGAATGTTCTGTATTCTCGTGCGTAAGGCTCCGTGAAGGCTGTAAAGAGCCAGATTTCTCGGCAGGATTTTGCGCATAACGTTTTGTGATTTTATTAGCCTTTTGGACGTGCATTTTGTTAGATATATGTATTATTATACCAATACAAAAATAAAATAAAAATACTACAATTTTTTTTTTTTTTTAACCTCTATATGGGAAATTCATGGGTAAACTCATATTTACACATTTTCACATATATTGTTTTTAGCAGTTATAATGGGTATTAGTGGCCTACAAAACATCAAAATGTATGTTTTATGATCATAGAGGAGCTAAAATTGTAATAAAACAGTTTGGCACAGTTGGCACATATTTGGATCACTTGTTCCGAATATACTTTTTGATACAAAAAGGTCAACAGCACCAAAATGCCTGTTCCTAGAGATCTGAAACTTTACACAGTTGTTGTCAACAAGATAAACATCATGTACAGTGAACAGCATATGCACACAATGAAGTATGTCATGCTCAGGACCATTACAAATTAACAATATTCAGGCGAGACTAAAAAAGGATGTTTTGTTTATGTTTGGGCCTCTGTAGTGTAAGTTCTGAAGCCCTGACAGTGTGACATGTGCACATCTGCAGAAACTAGAAGGCCTAAGCTTTCTAATGATGCATCACACTCACATGTGGAACATAAGATCCTCTTTTAATAAGCAATGCCATTTGGGTCCAACCATTGTGCACAGGGCCAAATAGGTGGATGGTAAGGTGGTGGAAGTTACAGCTTATTTGGCGCTCTCACTTTAATGGACCATTTTCAATCTGGTAATTTTGGAATTTTGAAAGAAAGACCGCCGTACCATGAAACCAAACAAAATAATAAAGGTTTGATTTAAAAAAGTCATGTCCATGGTGTCGATCATGTCCATGGTGTCGATCATGTCCATGGTGTCGATCATGTCCATGGTGTCGATCATGTCCATGGTCCATGGTGTCAATCATGTCCATGGTGTCGATCATGTCCATGGTGTCGATCATGTCCATGGTGTCAATCATGTCCATGGTCCATGGTGTCGATCATGTCCATGGTGTCGATCATGTCCATGGTGTCGATCATGTCCATGGTGTCAATCATGTCCATGGTCCATGGTGTCGATCATGTCCATGGTGTCGATCATGTCCATGGTCCATGGTGTCGATCATGTCCATGGTGTCGATCATGTCCATGGTGTCGATCATGTCCATGGTGTCGATCATGTCCATGGTCCATGGTGTCGATCATGTCCATGGTCCATGGTGTCGATCATGTCCATGGTCCATGGTGTCAATCATGTCCATGGTGTCGATCATGTCCATGGTGTCGATCATGTCCATGGTGTCGATCATGTCCATGGTGTCGATCATGTCCATGGTGTCGATCATGTCCATGGTGTCAATCATGTCCATGGTGTCAATCATGTCCATGGTGTCGATCATGTCCATGGTGTCGATCATGTCCATGGTCCATGGTGTCGATCATGTCCATGGTGTCGATCATGTCCATGGTGTCGATCATGTCCATGGTGTCGATCATGTCCATGGTCCATGGTGTCGATCATGTCCATGGTCCATGGTGTCGATCATGTCCATGGTGTCAATCATGTCCATGGTGTCGATCATGTCCATGGTGTCGATCATGTCCATGGTGTCGATCATGTCCATGGTCCATGGTGTCGATCATGTCCATGGTGTCGATCATGTCCATGGTGTCGATCATGTCCATGGTGTCGATCATGTCCATGGTGTCGATCATGTCCATGGTGTCGATCATGTCCATGGTCCATGGTGTCGATCATGTCCATGGTGTCGATCATGTCCATGGTGTCGATCATGTCCATGGTGTCGATCATGTCCATGGTCCATGGTGTCGATCATGTCCATGGTCCATGGTGTCGATCATGTCCATGGTCCATGGTGTCGATCATGTCCATGGTGTCGATCATGTCCATGGTGTCGATCATGTCCATGGTGTCGATCATGTCCATGGTGTCGATCATGTCCATGGTGTCGATCATGTCCATGGTGTCAATCATGTCCATGGTCCATGGTGTCAATCATGTCCATGGTGTCGATCATGTCCATGGTGTCGATCATGTCCATGGTGTCGATCATGTCCATGGTCCATGGTGTCGATCATGTCCATGGTGTCGATCATGTCCATGGTGTCGATCATGTCCATGGTGTCGATCATGTCCATGGTGTCGATCATGTCCATGGTCCATGGTGTCGATCATGTCCATGGTGTCGATCATGTCCGTGGTGTCGATCATGTCCATGGTGTCGATCATGTCCATGGTCCATGGTGTCGATCATGTCCATGGTGTCGATCATGTCCATGGTGTCGATCATGTCCATGGTGTCGATCATGTCCATGGTGTCGATCATGTCCATGGTGTGAGAACTTTCAGGATTAGATGTAGAATGGTTTGAGGAGCTTATTCGCTTTATAATTGGATGATCGGCTTGAAAACCAAAACTCAATTAGTGCAGAAGACGTGAAGTTCCTGTCTAACTGATCAATGGCGTGTTTTGACACTTGCCCCGCCCCTTAAGTGTGTCCTCCTTCTCTGTAAATACAGTGTGAACAGACAGAAGCTCTCACTGATGCTCCACACGCGTGTCATGGGCTCGTCATCCTCGTCCCTCCAGCTCCTGATCTCTGCTCCTCCATTAAACTCCATTACCCACAGTTCATTTATCCCTGTCCTCCCTCTCTTCACTCTCTCCTCACCTCGTTCTCCCTCTCTCCTCATCCTCCCTCTCTCCCTCTCTCCTCGTCCTCCCTCTCTCCCTCTCTCCCTCTCTCCTCGTCCTCCCTCGCTCCCTCTCTCCTCGTCCTCCCTCTCTCCTCATCCTCCCTCTCTCCCTCTCTCCTCGTCCTCCCTCTCTCCCTCTCTCCCTGTCTCCTCGTCCTCCCTCGCTCCCTCTCTTCTCGTCCTCACTCTCTCCTCGTCCTCCCTCTCTCCTCGTCCTCACTCTCTCCTCGTCTTCCCTCTCTCCTCATCCTCCCTCTCTCCCTCTCTCCTCGTCCTCCCTCTCTTCTCGTCCTCACTCTCTCCTCGTCCTCCCTCTCTCCTCGTCCTCACTCTCTCCTCGTCCTCCCTCTCTCCTCGTCCTCCCTCTCCCTCTCTCCTTGTCCTCCCTCTCTCACCCTCATCACTCTCCTCTGATGGATGGAGAGATGGTTTGTTGACATTCGAGTGGATGGAGATGATGAAGATGATGGAGATGATGGAGATGATGGAGATGATGGAGATGATGGAGGGACGTGTGGTGAAAGTCCAGATAAAATGTGAACATGCTTCAAGGAAAATGATACTTAACATAACTGGACTTGAACTGGACTTGAACTGGTATTAAACTGGATTCAGACTGGATTCAAACCGATTCAAACCAGATTTAAACTGGATTCAAACTGGATTCAAACTGACAAGACTACACTGAAACTCAATTAGGACTTTGATAAGTTATGATCAGGTTCTCAGACTGGACAGGTTTAGTCCAGTCATTTTTAATTTTTATATATATATATATATATATATATATATATATATATATATATATATATATATATATATATATATATATATATACACAAACTAATATTAAACGAGGGCTCAAACGGATTCATGACCAGGTCTTAAAGTTGAACATAATCGGCTTTGGTGCAGATGGTAAAAACAGCTCAAAATGAGACCGCTGTGTCTCGTCTGCATCACATTATTATCAAGCATTTTATCCCGTAGAACCAGGAAGTACTGTAGGTCGTTAGTGTGCTAATGTGTGTTAGCTTTAACGTGAGGACAACACTCTGCTCTGGCCTCTGAAATGATAATGAGGATGAGGCGGATGATGATGATGATGATGATGATGATGATGATGATGATGATGAGGAGGAGGAGGAGGAGGAGGAGGAGGAGGAGGAGGAGGAGGAGGAGGAGGAGGAGGAGGATGATGAGGTTGATGATGATGAGGAGGATGATGAGGTTGATGATGAGGAGGAGGATGAGGATGATGATTATGGGGAGGAGGATGATGATGATGAGGAGGTTGATGATGAGGATGATGAGGAGGTTGATGATGAGGAGGAGGAGGATGATGATTATGAGGATAATGATGATGAGGAGGAGGAGGATGATGATTATGAGGATAATGATAATGATGAGGAGGAGGAGGATGATGATTATGAGGATAATGATAATGATGAGGAGGAGGAGGAGGAGGAGGATGATGACGCTGCCTTTGGAGCGCTGCAAACCTTTTAAAAGAACTGCTTCTGTTTGTCACATTATTGTTCCATGTTTCTACTTCTTTACTCTTCAAACTGGAGCTTTTGTTTATGTTGATGGTAAAGTCGAGGTTGATGTATGTTTCAAAAGGTTTGGAGAAAATATACATCAAACACTTTTCATGGTCCTTGTTTGTTTGATTTGCCGACCATAAAAAAAAAAAAAAAATGTTTCTTACTTTTCTGATACAAGTCTAAAGTCCAACACCACCTCACAGGAACTCTCACATTCAAGTTCTTTACATACTCTCATACTCATATATTCATACTCACATACTCACACACTCACTCACTCACATACTCTCATACTCTCATACTCATATACTATTACTCACATGCTCTCATACTCTCATACTCATATATTCATACTCACATACTCACATACTCACACACTCTCATACACTCATACTCACATACTCTCATACTCATATACTCATATACTATTACTCACATACTCTCATACTCATATACTCATACACTCATACTCACATACTCTCATACTCATATACTCATATACTATTACTCACATACTCTCATACTCATATACTCATATACTCATACTCACATACTCACATACTCATATACTAATACTCACACTCACACACTCACACACATACTCTCATACTCTCATACTCACATACTCTCATACTCTCATACTCTCATACTCTCATGCTCTCATACTCTCATACTCTCATACTCTCATACTCTCATACTCTCATACTCTCATACTCATATACTCATATACTCATATACTATTACTCACATACTCTCATACTCTCATACTCATATACTATTACTCACATACTCTCATACTCTCATACTCTCATACTCTCATACTCATATACTCATATACTATTACTCTCATACTCACACACTCTCACACACTCACACACTCACACACTCTCATGCTCTCATACTCTCATACTCTCATACTCTCATACTCTCATACTCATATACTATTACTCACATACTCTCATACTCTCATACTCTCATACTCTCATACTCTCATACTCTCATACTCTCATACTCTCATACTCATATACTCATATACTATTACTCACATACTCTCATACTCTCATACTCTCATACTCTCATACTCTCATACTCATATACTCATATACTATTACTCACATACTCTCATACTCTCACACACTCACACACTCACACACTCACACACTCACACACTCACACACTCTCATACTCTCATACTCTCATACTCTCATACTCACATGCTCTCATACTCTCATACTCTCATACTCTCATACTCTCATACTCTCATGCTCTCATGCTCTCATACTCTCATACTCTCATACTCTCATACTCTCATACTCTCATACTCACATGCTCTCATACTCTCATACTCTCATACTCTCATACTCTCATACTCTCATACTCTCATACTCATATACTCATATACTATTACTCACATACTCTCATACTCTCACACACTCACACACTCACACTCTCACACACTCACACACTCTCATACTTAACTAATATTGTCTGTATTTCTTTCTCCAGAGTAAAGAAGTGGGGATCCAGCTGCAGGAGGACCTCATGAAAGTTATGAATGAGCTGTACACGGTAAGCCCCGCCTCTGAACCTCACTCATTCCTCTATCAGAAAAAACAACATCTTTTCTGACCTTTTAATAAGCGCTTCATCTTCCTTCACTCTGTATCGCTCGGGGCCCCGGGGCCTCGTCGCCTCGCGTTACACTCCTGCCAAATTCTGAGGGAATGGCCGACATTTCCCGTCTGCAAAAGTGGCTTAAGTTTCCTCCGATGTCATGATCCGACGGGGTCCAGAGGCGTAAAACGCAAAGCCCAGTAATTACAGCATAAAGCGAGATAGAAATAGAATAGTTTCCCTCGTGCTGTAAATGTGTAGTAGTTTTGGAGGCGGGGCCGGCGTAATGACAGATGCAGGGCCCAAATAAGGCTGAGCAAGCAAATAGAGCCAACGCCAGAGTTCAATGTTTGACTTCTTCTAAGTGACATAAGGATACACAAGTGCTTCAAGTGTGTTTAGGTTTGAGAAGCCACTTCAACTTGAGATGAAGTGTTTGTGTAATGGGCCCCGGGGCCATGTTGTGCTCCAAATGACTGTGTTTATTTATGCTTTCAACTTCAGCGTTCCAGTTCGACAGTTAAACAGCCTTTCAACTTTAAATAATGGTTAAATACATGAAACTAAAGTGATGGTGATCTAATGTGACGGTCAAATCCACTTCCTGTGCCTCGAATCCACTTCCTGTGCCTCGAATCCACTTCCTGTGCCTCGAATCCACTTCCTGTGCCTCGAATCCACTTCCTGTGCCTCGAATCCACTTCCTGTGCCTCGAATCCACTTCCTGCCCCTTGAACACGTTTAAAGGAGACACAGTTCAAGTCCAGTTCAAGTCCCAGTTCAAGTCCCAGTTTAAGTCCCAGTTCAAGTCCCAGTTCAAGTCCCAGTTCAAGTCCCAGTTCAAGTCCCAGTTCAAGTCCAGTTCAAGTCCCAGTTCAAGTCCCAGTTCAAGTCCCAGTTCAAGTCCAGTTCAAGTCCCAGTTCAAGTCCAGTTCAAGTCCCAGTTCAAGTCCCAGTTCAAGTCCCAGTTCAAGTCCCAGTTCAAGTCCCAGTTCAAGTCCCAGTTCAAGTCCCAGTTCAAGTCCAGTTTAAGTCCAGTTTAAGTCCAGTTTAAGTCCAGTTCAAGTCCCAGTTCAAGTCCCAGTTCAAGTCCCAGTTCAAGTCCCAGTTCAAGTCCCAGTTCAAGTCCCAGTTCAAGTCCCAGTTCAAGTCCAGTTCAAGTCCCAGTTCAAGTCCCAGTTCAAGTCCCAGTTCAAGTCCAGTTCAAGTCCCAGTTCAAGTCCAGTTCAAGTCCCAGTTCAAGTCCCAGTTCAAGTCCCAGTTCAAGTCCCAGTTCAAGTCCCAGTTCAAGTCCCAGTTCAAGTCCCAGTTCAAGTCCAGTTTAAGTCCAGTTTAAGTCCAGTTTAAGTCCAGTTCAAGTCCCAGTTCAAGTCCCAGTTCAAGTCCCAGTTCAAGTCCCAGTTCAAGTCCCAGTTCAAGTCCAGTTCAAGTCCCAGTTCAAGTCCCAGTTCAAGTCCCAGTTCAAGTCCCAGTTCAAGTCCCAGTTCAAGTCCCAGTTCAAGTCCCAGTTCAAGTCCAGTTTAAGTCCCAGTTCAAGTCCAGTTTAAGTCCCAGTTCAAGTCCAGTCCACGAGCGTAATAAAAGTGTTGAACCAGAGAACTCTTGGCGTCGTGCAGGTGATGAAGACCTACCACATGTACAACACGGACAGCATGAACGCCGAGTCCAAGCTGAAGGACGCCGAGAAGCAGGAGGAGAAGCAGATGGGCCGCTCGGAGCGCCAAACGCCGCGCTCGCCGGACACGCTGGCGTCCGTCAAGTCCGAGGACAAGCCCGTCCGGCGCTCCAGCGTCAAGAAGATCGAGAAGATGAAGGAGAAGGTGAGACCGCGATGGGAGAACACAATACATGTGATCACGGTGAGGTCAAACATCCGGGACTTCCCCCATAGCGGCCATTTTGAAAGGGGCACGCGATATATTTAAACCACTGCGACTGCGTCCTTTTCTACGGCTTAACGAGCTACGAATACTTTGATTCTTTAGACAATAACGGCGATAACTAAGGAACACGACAAAGCTCTCATTCCTCTTGGTCTGTCAACAGAGCGATGTCCTGACAGAACAATGACCTAACAGAACAATGACCTTACAGAACAATGACCTAACAGAACAATGACCTAACAGAACAATGACCTTACAGAACAATGACCTAACAGAACAATGACCTTACAGAACAATGACCTAACAGAACAATGACCTAACAGAACAATGACCTTACAGAACAATGACCTTACAGAACAATGACCTTACAGAACAATGACCTTACAGAACAATGACCTAACAGAACAATGACCTAACAGAACAATGACCTAACAGAACAATGACTTTACAGAACAATGACCTAACAGAACACTGACCTAACAGAACACTGACCTAACAGAACACTGACCTAACAGAACAATGACCTTACAGAACACTGACCTAACAGAACACTGACCTAACAGAACAATGACCTTACAGAACAATGACCTTACAGAACAATGACCTTACAGAACAATGACCTTACAGAACAATGACCTTACAGAACAATGACCTAACAGAACAATGACCTTACAGAACAATGACCTAACAGAACAATGACCTTACAGAACAATGACCTTACAGAACAATGACCTTACAGAACAATGACCTAACAGAACAATGACCTTACAGAACAACGACCTAACAGAACAACGACCTTACAGAACAACGACCTTACAGAACAACGACCTTACAGAACAACGACCTTACAGAACAACGACCTTACAGAACAACGACCTTACAGAACAACGACCTTACAGAACAACGACCTTACAGAACAATGACCTTACAGAACAATGTCCTGACAGAACAATGTCCTGACAGAACAATGTCCTTACAGAACAATGACCTAACAGAACAATGACCTAACAGAACAATGACCTTACAGAACAATGTCCTGACAGAACAATGACCTTACAGAACAATGACCTAACAGAACAATGACCTAACAGAACAATGACCTTACAGAACAATGTCCTGACAGAACAATGACCTTACAGAACAATGACCTAACAGAACAATGACCTAACAGAACAATGACCTTACAGAGCAATGACCTTACAGAACAATGACCTAACAGAACAATGACCCAACAGAACAATGACCTAACAGAACAATGACCTTACAGAACAATGACCTAACAGAACACTGACCTAACAGAACAATGACCTTACAGAACAACGACCTTACAGAACAACGACCTAACAGAACACTGACCTTACAGAACACTGACCTTACAGAACAATGACCTTTACCGAACAACGACCTTACAGAACAACGACCTTACAGAACAACGACCTAACAGAACAACGACCTTACAGAACAATGACTTTACAGAACAACGACCTTACAGAACAACGACCTTACAGAACAATGACCTTACAGAACAATGACCTTACAGAACAATGACCTAACAGAACAATGACCTTACAGAACAATGACCTAACAGAACAATGACCTTACAGAACAATGACCTTACAGAACAATGACCTTACAGAACAATGACCTAACAGAACAATGACCTTACAGAACAACGACCTAACAGAACAACGACCTTACAGAACAACGACCTTACAGAACAACGACCTTACAGAACAACGACCTTACAGAACAACGACCTTACAGAACAACGACCTTACAGAACAACGACCTTACAGAACAACGACCTTACAGAACAACGTCCTGACAGAACAATGTCCTGACAGAACAATGTCCTTACAGAACAATGACCTAACAGAACAATGACCTAACAGAACAATGACCTAACAGAACAATGACCTTACAGAACAATGTCCTGACAGAACAATGACCTTACAGAACAATGACCTAACAGAACAATGACCTAACAGAACAATGACCTTACAGAACAATGTCCTGACAGAACAATGACCTTACAGAACAATGACCTAACAGAACAATGACCTAACAGAACAATGACCTTACAGAGCAATGACCTTACAGAACAATGACCTAACAGAACAATGACCTAACAGAACAATGACCTTACAGAACAATGACCTAACAGAACACTGACCTAACAGAACAATGACCTTACAGAACAACGACCTTACAGAACAACGACCTAACAGAACACTGACCTAACAGAACACTGACCTAACAGAACACTGACCTAACAGAACAATGACCTTACAGAACAACGACCTTACAGAACAACGACCTAACAGAACACTGACCTAACAGAACACTGACCTAACAGAACAATGACCTAACAGAACAATGTCCTGACAGAACAATGACCTGACAGAACAATGACCTAACAGAACAATGACCTAACAGAACAATGACCTTACAGAACAATGTCCTGACAGAACAATGACCTTACAGAACAATGACCTAACAGAACAATGACCTAACAGAACAATGACCTTACAGAGCAATGACCTTACAGAACAATGACCTAACAGAACAATGACCTAACAGAACAATGACCTTACAGAGCAATGACCTTACAGAACAATGACCTAACAGAACAATGACCTAACAGAACACTGACCTTACAGAACACTGACCTTACAGAACAATGACCTTTACCGAACAACGACCTTACAGAACAACGACCTTACAGAACAACGACCTAACAGAACAATGACTTTACAGAACAACGACCTTACAGAACAACGACCTTACAGAACAACGACCTAACAGAACAATGACCTTTACCGAACAACGACCTTACAGAACAACGACCTTACAGAACAACGACCTAACAGAACAATGACCTTACAGAACAATGACTTTACAGAACAACGACCTTACAGAACAACGACCTCACAGAACAACGACCTTACAGAACAACGACCTTACAGACGCAGGTTTTTGGTATTTTGGCCTCACAGATCCTGGATGTTGTGTGTAGTCGACGTGCTGTTGTGCCCCTTTCAAAATGGCGGCCTCGGGTTGCTGCTGGACAAGTTCCCGGATGTGCGAGCGCACGTAGAGTTCGTTTACATGTCCAAGAGAAATCTGATCATCAAAAAATGTGACTTGAAGTGAAAGTACAACGACTGCTTCTGTTTTGTAGCTACAACACGACATTTCGACCTTTTGCTTCATGGTAATAGTTATTCAAAGAGATTGGGCCAAGAGTAAATGATCTTAAAAAGTGACTCAAACGGGACATTTTCAGCCGTAAGAAGCGCGTTTCATTGGTTGCACCTGTCGTCCTGGATTGATTTACTCGAGCGCCGAGTCTCGCCCCGAAACACCATCTTCCACGCTCTATTATCCAAAATCAATACTCGCGTCATCCTTCTGCTTTCCCTCGTTTTTCTCCCTGTTCAAGAGCATTCGATCAGCGCCGTGACGTGCAGCGCGTTTGGAACAGGAAACTTGTTCCTTTTGATGCAACTGATTCATTTTAAACTGATCTGGATTTAATGTTTTTAGACTTCATTTATTATGTTTAATTCACTGGATTTTCATATTTCTTTATTGTGGAGTGACAGTTTCTTTGCTCAACATAACTCCCATAGATACAAGTGTAGGCATGAAATATTAGTATTCATGTTTGTATTTTTAAAGCACAGTGTGGTTCTTTCCCTGGCAGCGACAGGCCAAATACACGGAGAACAAGCTGAAGGCGATTAAAGCCCGTAACGAGTATCTTCTGGCTCTGGAGGCGACGAACAGCTGCGTGTTCAAGTACTACATCCACGACCTCTCCGACATCATCGACGTGAGTGACGCTCGCTCTGGGACAGACTACACACATTTACTTTAAATACTCGGGTTAATATTGCAAACTGCAGAATAAATATTATACGTGATATTTTGAGTCAGAAAACTACATTAAAATGACATTTTATTCCTTTTATATTGATGTATTTTTAACAAGATTGGTAACATCTTTAATTCTAAGGTTTAGTATTTATTTTCTTTTTGCTTCTTTTTTTATTAGAACGTGGATTAAAAAAATGAATACAAACACACATAAAAACAAGCTGGACCAGAAACAACCTGACAATGTCCATGATGTCGTATGACAAAGTGAATCTTTTGAAACGTTGCATTTGACATCGTTTCGATGCCTCCACCTTTAATAAGACTTGAAACATTAATATTATGTTGTTATAACATCAAAGTTCTTGAATTTTTTACAATTTTACAGTTGTTTGGATCAACAAAAAATGGTCTTTGGGCCACATTTGGCCCCCGGGCTGTAGTTTGGACAAGTAGAAGATAAAGCAAGTAAAGGAGTAAAAGTAGACAATAAGGGCGTCGCATTAAAAAAAAAAAAAGAGTAATTAGAGCATATTAAAATCAAAATAATTGTCCCAATTTGTCCATTGTTTTTTAAATGTGACGGTTTTGAAGTTGAGTCCTGATGTTGTGCCGGGTTTAGTATGAGTACGAGTACGAGTACGAGTACGAGTACTTATTTCCACAATTGTATCAGCTTTCATTTTGTGAAAACACAGACTGAATTGGACTTTGTTAATAACTAGATGCAGTAGTTTTCTAGCGTATGAACGTCTTTAGAACGATAGTTTGTGATATTGATCCTGATCATTTGCAGTTCTAATCCCACGTGTTCTAATCCCACGTCTACGTTCTGCTGTGCTTGACCTTTCAGTGCTGTGACCTGGGATACCACGCCAGTCTGCACCGGGCACTCAGGACGTACCTGTCGGCCGAGCAGAACGTGGAGGCGTCCAAGCACACCGGCCTCGAGGCGCTAGAGGGCGCCACCGAGAGCCTGGAGCCCAACGGGGACAAGCAGAAGCTGATGGAGACGTACAACAACGTGTTCTGCCCGCCCGCCAAGTTCGACTTCCAATCGCACATGGGAGACTTGGTACGAGCGCCGCCGTTAGCGCCGCCGTTAGCACCGCCGTTAGCACCACTGCGACGTTAAAAGGGTTTCTGTCGATATTATCCTGGAACGCTCCTGATGTCGCTGAAGAAGGGTTAATGTTAGAATTGATGCAGGTCGGAATAAACAAATGCATAAATATTCATCTCAAAAGAAAATAGTGCAGGGAAAACAGTTTTTGCCAAACTTTGCTAACTTAACCACGTAACTAGCATTAAATTGTGGCCATTTGAGAATTGTATCTTACGTTTTTATCTAGACTCTTGTCCCTAAAAAAACACATTCAAGTTAAAGTGCCTAAAGTGACAGGTTTTTACGATTCTCATGTAGTGTTTTTATACCTGTTCTGCAAATACAATATAGCTTTACACAAATGTTGAAAAATCTGTTGAAAATGACAGGAAGTGACATCACACCAGGGACAGGAAGTGACATCACACCAGGGACAGGAAGTGACATCAAACCAGGGACAGGAAGTGACATCACACCAGGGAAAGGAAGTGACATCACACCAGGGACAGGGACGTTCTGGTGTGTCGCCGCCTCTCGTGTGGGACGTTCTGGTGTGTCGCCGCCTCTCGTGTGGGACGTTCTGGTGTGTCGCCGCCTCTCGTGTGGGACGTTCTGGTGTGTCGCCGCCTCTCGTGTGGGACGTTCTGGTGTGTCGCCGCCTCTCGTGTGGGACGTTCTGGTGTGTCGCCGCCTCTCGTGTGGGACGTTCTGGTGTGTCGCCGCCTCTCGTGTGGGACGTTCTGGTGTGTCGCCGCCTCTCGTGTGGGACGTTCTGGTGTGTCGCCGCCTCTCGTGTGGGACGTTCTGGTGTGTCGCGGCCTCTCGTGTGGGACGTTCTGGTTTGTCGCCGCCTCTCGTGTGGGACGTTCTGGTGTGTCGCGGCCTCTCGTGTGGGACGTTCTGGTGTGTCGCCGCCTCTCGTGTGGGACGTTCTGGTGTGTCGCCGCCTCTCGTGTGGGACGTTCTGGTGTGTCGCCGCCTCTCGTGTGGGACGTTCTGGTGTGTCGCCGCCTCTCGTGTGGGACGTTCTGATGTGTCGCCGCCTCTCGTGTGGGACGTTCTGGTGTGTCGCCGCCTCTCGTGTGGGACGTTCTGGTGTGTCGCCGCCTCTCGTGTGGGACGTTCTGGTGTGTCGCCGCCTCTCGTGTGGGACGTTCTGGTGTGTCGCCGCCTCTCGTGTGGGACGTTCTGGTGTGTCGCCGCCTCTCGTGTGGGACGTTCTGGTGTGTCGCCGCCTCTCGTGTGGGACGTTCTGGTTTGTCGCCGCCTCTCGTGTGGGACGTTCTGGTGTGTCGCCGCCTCTCGTGTGGGACGTTCTGGTGTGTCGCCGCCTCTTGTGTGGGACGTTCTGGTGTGTCGCCACCTCTCGTGTGGGTCGTTCTGGTGTGTCGCCGCCTCTCGTGTGGGACGTTCTCTTTTGTCGCCGCCTCTCGTGTGGGACGTTCTGGTGTGTCGCCGCCTCTCGTGTGGGACGTTCTGGTGTGTCGCCGCCTCTCGTGTGGGACGTTCTGGTGTGTCGCCGCCTCTCGTGTGGGACGTTCTGGTGTGTCGCCGCCTCTCGTGTGGGATGTTCTCTTTTGTCGCCGCCTCTCGTGTGGGACGTTCTGGTTTGTCGCCGCCTCGTGTGGGACGTTCTGGTGTGTCGCCGCCTCTCGTGTGGGACGTTCTGGTGTGTCGCCGCCTCTCGTGTGGGACGTTCTCGTTTGTCGCCGCCTCTCGTGTGGGACGTTCTGGTGTGTCGCCGCCTCTCGTGTGGGACGTTCTGGTGTGTCGCCGCCACTCGTGTGGGACGTTCTGGTTTGTCGCCGCCTCTCGTGTGGGACGTTCTCTTTTGTCGCCGCCTCTCGTGTGGAACGTTCTCTTTTGTCGCCGCCTCTCGTGTGGGACGTTCTGGTGTGTCGCCGCCTCTCGTGTGGGACGTTCTGGTGTGTCGCCGCCTCTCGTGTGGGACGTTCTGGTTTGTCGCCGCCTCTCGTGTGGGACGTTCTGGTGTGTCGCCGCCTCTCGTGTGGGACGTTCTGGTGTGTCGCCGCCTCTCGTGTGGGACGTTCTGGTGTGTCGCCGCCTCTCGTGTGGGACGTTCTCTTTTGTCGCCGCCTCTCGTGTGGGACGTTCTGGTGTGTCGCCGCCTCTCGTGTGGGACGTTCTGGTGTGTCGCCGCCTCTCGTGTGGGACGTTCTGGTGTGTCGCCGCCTCTCGTGTGGGACGTTCTGGTGTGTCGCCGCCTCTCGTGTGGGACGTTCTGGTGTGTCGCCGCCTCTCGTGTGGGACGTTCTGGTGTGTCGCCGCCTCTCGTGTGGGACGTTCTGGTGTGTCGCCGCCTCTCGTGTGGGACGTTCTGGTGTGTCGCCGCCTCTCGTGTGGGACGTTCTGGTGTGTCGCCGCCTCTCGTGTGGGACGTTCTGGTGTGTCGCCGCCTCTCGTGTGGGACGTTCTGGTGTGTCGCCGCCTCTCGTGTGGGACGTTCTGGTGTGTCGCCGCCTCTCGTGTGGGACGTTCTGGTGTGTCGCCGCCTCTCGTTTGGGATGTTCTCTTTGTCGCCGCCTCTCGTGTGGGACGTTTTGGTGTGTCGCCGCCTCTCGTGTGGGACGTTCTGGTGTGTCGCCGCCTCTCGTGTGGGACGTTCTGGTTTGTCGCCGCCTCTCGTGTGGGACGTTCTGGTGTGTCGCCGCCTCTCGTGTGGGACGTTCTGGTGTGTCGCCGCCTCTCGTGTGGGACGTTCTGGTTTGTCGCCGCCTCTCGTGTGGACGTTCTGGTGTGTCGCCGCCTCTCGTGTGGGACGTTCTGGTTTGTCGCCGCCTCTCGTGTGGGACGTTCTGGTGTGTCGCCGCCTCTCGTGTGGGACGTTCTGGTGTGTCGCCGCCTCTCGTGTGGGACGTTCTGGTGTGTCGCCGCCTCTCGTGTGGGACGTTCTGGTGTGTCGCGGCCTCTCGTGTGGGACGTTCTGGTGTGTCGCCGCCTCTCGTGTGGGACGTTCTGGTGTGTCGCGGCCTCTCGTGTGGGACGTTCTGGTGTGTCGCCGCCTCTCGTGTGGGACGTTCTCGTGTGTCGCCGCCTCTCGTGTGGGACGTTCTGGTGTGTCGCCGCCTCTCGTGTGGGACGTTCTGGTGTGTCGCCGCCTCTCGTGTGGGACGTTCTGGTGTGTCGCCGCCTCTCGTGTGGGACGTTCTGGTGTGTCGCCGCCTCTCGTGTGGGACGTTCTGGTGTGTCGCCGCCTCTCGTGTGGGACGTTCTGGTTTGTCGCGGCCTCTCGTGTGGGACGTTCTGGTGTGTCGCCGCCTCTCGTGTGGGACGTTCTGGTGTGTCGCCGCCTCTCGTGTGGGACGTTCTGGTGTGTCGCCGCCTCTCGTGTGGGACGTTCTGGTGTGTCGCCGCCTCTCGTGTGGGACGTTCTGGTGTGTCGCCGCCTCTCGTGTGGGACGTTCTGGTGTGTCGCCGCCTCTCGTGTGGGACGTTCTGGTGTGTCGCCGCCTCTCGTGTGGGACGTTCTGGTGTGTCGCCGCCTCTCGTGTGGGACGTTCTGGTGTGTCGCCGCCTCTCGTGTGGGACGTTCTGGGGTGGTGTCGCCGCCTCTCGTGTGGGACGTTCTGGTGTGTCGCCGCCTCTCGTGTGGGACGTTCTGGTGTGTCGCCGCCTCTCGTGTG
>NW_027315930.1:97500-99759 GCF_026437365.1 Eucyclogobius newberryi | reverse complement strand
GATGGAAACTAGCGCTGAGCTAACTCAGGTGTATTTACAGCAATAGCTGTTCATTAATTCATGCTGTCCCATTAAAAAGTGTTCAGCCCTATTCAACAATGACATTAAAACAATTACCGTACAACATTTGGTCTCACACTCTTTTGGGATTACACAAGGTTGTGATGTTGCTTTGTGGGAAAAGAATACAAAATAGAGGCACTATTTTAGCGATTGTTGGATTGTGGTTATGGAAAACGCTGTTATCTCCAACACGATCCGGTTTCAGCTCCGATCTGCTCAGGCTCCGAACCTGGGGCGACACAGGAGCGTGTGGGGAGCTGACAGAACACACACACACACACACACACAAACACAAACACAACGCTGTGATTTCCCAGAAGCCCGTGTGTGGGCACGCTGCCAGGGCTGCCCATCCTCCACCCTCACACCGCAGCTTCACCAGCCAGAGTACGGACACTGGCATCTCGCTACATTTCAGAGCTTTTGTGCTTTGTCAACTGAGCTGTTTTTTCAATGAATGGTCATATAACAAGATCCTACTGTTTAGGATTGGATTGTAGTTTATCATGACTTTGCACACGGGGCACATCCTCTGAAGGGACAATGAAGTTTAACTGAACTTAAGACCAGGAATTTACATGCAACACAATAGTTATGAATATTAATTAAAAAATGTATATATTTTTTGCTTGATTTCCCTCAATTTTGTATAGTTCCTCTTTGTACTTTGAAGCAAGGTGTTTTATTTGGCATTGTTAGGAGGCAAAAGAGGCAGCTCAAAAGTTCACAAACCAGTGTTTCCTTAATAAAAGTGATGATGGGGAGAATTTGACACCTGGAGGCATCTCCGCACCGAACACTAGGACTGCAACTAACGACAAGCGGAAGGATCATTTCTATTGTACATTGAGATTTTCAAATACATTCGCAGCTCTATAGAACATATCACACAGCTCAGTGCGACCGCGGTACGTTTGAACCGTTCCGATATTCAATTTGCGAGAAATCCGGGTAAGAAAAAGCTCTCGGTGGTCGGTACAGTATTACAGTATGTGTTTGCGCTGGCTGGGCTCGTCTTGGTGGAGGCGGGTGGGCGGTGCAGGGTGGGGGGGGGGGGGGGAACCAGCTGCCCGCCGAGCGCCCATTACGAGATGGAGCCGGAGATAAGTGCTCTCCCAGGCCCCCTTTTCACAGGCATAATTAGCACACTTCTTATCTGCTGCTCCGCTCCCATTCACACCCGCCTCCCTCGCTCTCTCCGCCTCTCTTTCCCCCTTCGCCCGCCCCCTCATTCGCCCCTGCTCTGCCGGCGCACGGGCGACGAGGGGAGGCCCGGTCCCAGTGTGCGCGGTACAAGTGGCTCCGCAAAGCCTGCTCCCAAAGTCAACACGAGGACTTCTTCCCCCCCCCCGTTCTCGCCGCGCGTCTTTGAACTCCTTCCACAAAAACAGTGGTTTGTGCATCAAGCTGCAATTTGGTAAAACAAAGCTATCTCGGGCTATAATCATCCTAATCAGCGAGAAAAACTAAAGTCTGTGCAGATATTTCCCCACGATTCCGCCCGGGCCGATCCATTACCTCCTCTCGCAGACACAATGGAGGAGCAGGCAGAGGCGTCCCAAACCTTTAATAAGAGTTTGAAAATTGCTTTTAATAAGGGCTTAAAGAGGCGCACTGTTTTCTCTTCTGATTCCAGGACACACAGTCTGGTTTTTGTGTGGAGCTGGAGGAGATAACAGGGGCCCGCTCGGAGAGAGTCTAATATAAACAGGTTTGTTTGGTGTTGAAACACTGCCGACTGCTGAAACTCCAGACCCACAATAAGACGACACATGTCATTATGGCTGTTAATCACGGCTGCTGCTCCGCGCGGCTCTGTCTGCGCCTTTAAGTCCTTAAAGCGGAGAGATTCCAGTGTGATTGCTCATTCCTATGGATGCGTTTACAAGGAGACATAAAGATGGCTCTGTGGTGTTTGGTATGTGCTTTCACTCAGGGCCCTCAGGTTTAGGACCAACGTCATGTACAGTATCTGTGAAGTATCCATACTAAAACAATCACAGATTCAAATGTGACCTCTCCTCAACTGTTTTTAGAGGACCACATGCAAACGATGAGAAAGTGTTTTTACTATTATCAAGACTATTCCTTAAATCAAAATTGAGTTTGAAATGTTGTGCACGTTGTGTACAGCAGAGTTGGATATTTCTTTTAACAGTAAAACTAAAGTAAAAGGTTATTTTGAGGACTCTTTTA
>NW_027315930.1:87500-92500 GCF_026437365.1 Eucyclogobius newberryi | reverse complement strand
GCAGTACTAGTGCTACACACCGCAGTACTCGTCCTACACACCGCAGTACTAGTGCTACACACCGCAGTACTAGTCTTATACACCGCAGTACTAGTCTTACACACCGCAGTACTAGTGCTACACACCGCTGTACTAGTCTTACACACCGCAGTACTAGTCCTACACACCGCAGTACTAGTCCTACACACCGCAGTACTAGTCCTACACACTGCAGTACTCGTCCTACACACTGCAGTACTAGTCCTACACCGCAGTACTCGTCCTACACACCGCAGTACTCGTCCTACACACCGCAGTACTAGTGCTACACACCGCAGTACTCGTCCTACACACTGCAGTGCTAGTCCTACACCGCAGTACTCGTCCTACACACCGCAGTACTCGTCCTACACACCGCAGTACTAGTGCTACACACCGCAGTACTCGTCCTACACACTGCAGTACTAGTCCTACACGGCAGTACTCGTCCTACACACCGCAGTACTCGTCCTACACACCGCAGTACTAGTGCTACACACCGCAGTACTCGTCCTACACACCGCAGTACTAGTCTTACACACCGCAGTACTAGTCCTACACACTGCAGTACTAGTCCTACACCGCAGTACTAGTCTTACACACCGCAGTACTAGTCTTACACACCGCAGTACTAGTCCTACACACCGCAGTACTAGTCCTACACACCGCAGTACTAGTCTTATACACCGCAGTACTAGTCCTACACACCGCAGTATTAGTGCAACACCGCAGTACTAGTCCTACACCGCAGTACTAGTCCTACACCGCAGTACTAGTCCTACACACTGCAGTACTAGTCTTACACACCGCAGTACTAGTCCTATACACCGCAGTACTAGTCCTACACACCGCAGTACTAGTCCTATACACCGCAGTACTAGTCTTACACACCGCAGTACTAGTCCTACACACCGCAGTACTAGTCCTACACACCGCAGTACTAGTCTTATACACCGCAGTACTAGTCCTACACACCGCAGTATTAGTGCAACACTGCAGTACTAGTCCTACACCGCAGTACTAGTCCTACACCGCAGTACTAGTCCTACACACTGCAGTACTATTCTTACACACCGCAGTACTAGTCCTATACACCGCAGTACTAGTCCTACACACCGCAGTACTAGTCCTACACACCGCAGTACTAGTCCTACACACCGCAGTACTAGTCTTACACACCGCAGTACTAGTCCTACACACCGCAGTACTAGTCCTACACACCACAGTACTAGTCTTACACACCGCAGTACTAGTCCTATACACCGCAGTACTAGTCCTACACACCGCAGTACTAGTCCTACACACCGCAGTACTCGTCCTACACACCGCAGTACTCGTCCTACACACCGCAGTACTCGTCCTACACACCGCAGTACTAGTCTTACACACCGCAGTACTAGTCCTACACACTGCAGTACTAGTCCTACACCGCAGTACTCGTCTTACACACCGCAGTACTAGTCCTACACACCGCAGTACTAGTCTTACACACCGCAGTACTAGTCCTACACACCGCAGTACTAGTCCTACACACCGCAGTACTCGTCCTACACAATGCAGTACTAGTCCTACACCGCAGTACTCGTCCTACACACCGCAGTACTCGTCCTACACACCGCAGTACTAGTGCTACACACCGCAGTACTCGTCCTACACACCGCAGTACTAGTGCTACACACCGCAGTACTAGTCCTACACACCGCAGTACTAGTGCTACACACCGCAGTACTAGTCTTACACACCGCAGTACTAGTCCTACAGACCGCAGTACTAGTCCTACACACTGCAGTACTAGTCCTACACACCGCAGTACTAGTCCTACACACTGCAGTACTCGTCCTACACACTGCAGTACTAGTCCTACACCGCAGTACTCGTCCTACACACCGCAGTACTCGTCCTACACACCGCAGTACTAGTGCTACACACCGCAGTACTCGTCCTACACACTGCAGTGCTAGTCCTACACCGCAGTACTCGTCCTACACACCGCAGTACTCGTCCTACACACCGCAGTACTAGTGCTACACACCGCAGTACTCGTCCTACACACCGCAGTACTAGTGCTACACACCGCAGTACTCGTCCTACACACCGCAGTACTAGTCTTACACACCGCAGTACTAGTCCTACACACTGCAGTACTCGTCCTACACACTGCAGTACTAGTCCTACACCGCAGTACTCGTCCTACACACCGCAGTACTCGTCCTACACACCGCAGTACTAGTGCTACACACCGCAGTACTCGTCCTACACACCGCAGTACTAGTGCTACACACCGCAGTACTCGTCCTACACACTGCAGTACTAGTCCTACACACCGCAGTACTAGTCCTACACACTGCAGTACTCGTCCTACACACTGCAGTACTAGTCCTACACCGCAGTACTCGTCCTACACACCGCAGTACTCGTCCTACACACCGCAGTACTAGTGCTACACACCGCAGTACTCGTCCTACACACTGCAGTGCTAGTCCTACACCGCAGTACTCGTCCTACACACCGCAGTACTCGTCCTACACACCGCAGTACTAGTGCTACACACCGCAGTACTCGTCCTACACACCGCAGTACTAGTGCTACACACCGCAGTACTCGTCCTACACACCGCAGTACTAGTCTTACACACCGCAGTACTAGTCCTACACACTGCAGTACTAGTCCTACACCGCAGTACTCGTCTTACACACCGCAGTACTAGTCCTACACACCGCAGTACTAGTCTTACACACCGCAGTACTAGTCTTACACACCGCAGTACTAGTCCTATACACCGCAGTACTAATCCTACACACCGCAGTACTAGTCCTACACACCGCAGTACTAGTCTTACACACCGCAGTACTAGTCCTATACACCGCAGTACTAGTCCTACACACCGCAGTACTAGTCCTACACACCGCAGTACTAGTCCTACACACCGCAGTACTAGTCCTACACACCGCAGTACTAGTCCTATGTGGACACTCGTGTGAGCTCTGAGCTCTGTGGACACTCGTGTGAGCTCTGTGGACACTCGTGTGAGCTCTGTGGACACTCGTGTGAGCTCTGTGGACACTCGTGTGAGCTCTGTGGAGACTCGCTGACACTGGACACGTACTGACCATTCCTCCTTCATTGAAGTAGAAAGACTTTGCTTTTCTTAAAAATGCTCACAATTATTACGATCATATTGTGAACTGAATAATCACGATTATCGATAAACCATCTAAACATCCCTGACCTGCACCGAGACAAGCAGGTGGCAGATCCTCCACCAGGAAAGTTCCAGAGTGCCCTTTAAGTGCTGAAACGCTGACACAAGCAGATGTTGCGGTCTAACAGTGACAGCGGCGTGGGGGGGAGGGCGCGGCGATACCTGCACGGGCCTGTTGGGGGGCGTGCCCATGAGCGGGGCCGACGCCATGGCCGACGCCGCCGTCAAGCTCCTCTCTCTCTCCTCCTGGTAGATGCGGTCTCGCTCGGCCTCGGGGAGCTGGAGGAAGTTCTGCATGGCGCGCAGGTTGACCAGCAGTGACTGGGAGGCCGTCTTGGGGTCCTCTTCTTTGCGCAGGATCTCGGAGAGCAGACCCTGCGAGGGAGACAGGAGCGGTAATCGGATCACAGCTGGAGCCTAATGCACTGCACCAGGACGTAAACTGATCACGGCTCTTTTACAGTCTCTCTGTGGCTACATTCACTCACAGATTCAGAGTCTGCGTTTCATCTGACAATCAAACGAGGCCATTAGGATGTGTAAGAATATGCAACAGAGTGGTAGGTCCAATTAACACGAATCTTGATGTTCAGATAATATCATGTCAATTAGGGCTGCAACAAATGGTTCTTTACATGTGTTTATTTTACTATTATTAGTAGTATTATCTTGTCTTACGCTAGCTGTTTTTATTTTATTTTATCTTTGTTTTTCCCCTCCATTCCTTATTAGGAAATTAGAGGTTTTTGTCTATAGGAGTTTTTGTAAGTTATCTGTCCTTTTCCTCTGCATCTACCTGCGTTGCAACAATGAAATTTCCCCATGTGTGGACAATAAAGGAACATCTTATGATTCTTTCTAAAGCACATACATTACAACCAAACAAAGGTTGAATTATGGTGACTGTCAGCTTCTAGACTGAGAATATGTATGTATTACATACATATGAACATAAGAACTATCGATAGTGTCATCTTTTTGGACATTTTGATTGAATAATGCCATGTCTTGGTTATAAAAGGTCTTTTCACATGTGTTTTAGAGTCTGTTTAGTCCGGATAACGATTACTAGTCACGATTAGTCATTCAAATGCTGCAGCCTTAATGTCAATCCAAGAGAAATGTCTCAAAATGTGTCTTTCAATGTCTTAAGTTGAGATGTAAGAATCAAATGTGATGAGTGTGAAACGACACATAAGTGCTGAGATATCCCTTTCAAGCCTCATTTGGAAGTTTGGAACATGTATTTGGACGTTCGCAGCAGATCCAGTCAATAAAAGCATTTGGTTTGGACAATTTTTTTGTGTGAAACGGCAAATGATTATTAGTCTGTATTGTTAATGTTCAGGAAACGAATACTGTTTTTAACCAGACAAAATGACTCAAAGTGATGGACGCATGTTAAAGTCTTGGACAGAGGACTCCCGGTCAGCTCGTGCTCTCAGTGTGACACGTCTTTCCTCTCTGTTTCCACGGGCTCTTCTTGTAATTGACTTTGTTGGCCGTGTTCTCGGGCTGACGGCGGCGGAGGACAGAGAGAGAGAGCTGTTTAGCGGCTGCGAGCGGCTGTAAACTCTAATCAGTGCATCCTCTGTTTGCTCTTGAATAGGAGTGGATTCCGTCATTATGCGAGCGCTGGCTGTATTCTGCGCGCCTGTGATTGGGCCTTTTCATGTGCTCCGGGGCCCGCATGCTGCGCTCGCCGGGCTCTGCTCTTCTCCTCGTCAATAGGTGTGATTTGGTCATAAAAAACAACAAGGTGATGGGGGAAAATGGGTTC
>NW_027315930.1:72500-82500 GCF_026437365.1 Eucyclogobius newberryi | reverse complement strand
AACAGATTAAAAATGGGATTTCTGATTTCCATCAATAATACACTTAACATAATACACATTAGCAACATTTAACTCTATGATAATGTGATTTCATCATGTAAAGTCTCAATGTACAAAAGAAATCATTGTAATGGAACAATCCGTGGGTTTCAGAATGACTGTTGCCATAGCAATTAACCATTTAAAACCCATTTTAAAGAAAGACTATTGTTTTGTCCTGGGTTAGTTTTAGTTTTGTTAGTTGTTTTAGTTTAGTTTTTTCATTTGAACCTAATAATTCAAAGGCATTTATTAAAAGACAACATAAAGGATTTTGGTCAGATGATTTCTCCTGTGACGTTGTGTTGCTGCTGGCGGAGAGAAGCCTGTGGAAGCCGCGTGCGTGTTGCAGGGTGAATGGTGATTAATTCGTCTGTGTGTGCTCTATTAAACTCTGAAGTGCTGTGAGCTGTTTATTGAACCTCAAAGCATTAGAGCGCGCTCAGCTGAACCACCTTCTCCTCCACCTTCTGTGAGTGGTGCCACAGGAGGAGGAGGGACAACAGCTCCTTTAAGCTCCTGCAGTGTCCAAGAGGTTTAGACTTGTTTAGTTTGGAATGATCAAGAAAACAACTCATTTGACTTGAACTGACTTCCATATTATAGTATTATTATTATTTATTACTATATTATAGTATATTTCAGTGTTGTATGAGTGACATTAAAGGTGTTGCACCTTTTACCATCTTAAAAGTGTGAAAAACAAAAGTACTTGATTTTAACCTGTTTGCAGAGGTCCAGCACTGATGGGTTTATAAGAGCCAGAGCAGAGTTTATCGTCACGGTAACGCTAACATTAGCATGCTAACGGCACACTTCATGCTTTGGGAGAATAAATGCTCTATTAGATAAAGGTAGCACACATCTGTGCTGGAGCAAAACAGACTGAACACTATAACATGAAAACAACCTCTTTTATACATCTAAACAGAATATGTTTTGTGCTTTTCACATATAAATCTTCTTTGCTTTACTATTCGTATTTATTTGATGGGGACAGTACATATTAATGAACACATGTGTAAATATGTCATATTATAGCAAACATGCTAGTTTCCATCTGTCCCTCGGCAGGTAACACAGAAGATGATGCAGTCCAAGAACACATGATGGATGTAAGATTAATGATGCTTTGATTGTGTACGACAGCAGCTGTCAAATTTCATTTGTGATTAATAAAGTTTATATATAATAACAATATCGATCTAGATCTCCATATTAATCCGTATCATTGCATGAGATATTCCTGTTAGATTTCATAAATCAGGAATATGTTCACCATGTTAACAATAACTGACATTGTATTGTTGATTTGTCCACACAAAAGTCTCACAATAATATCGAGGGCTGACAATATATAGAATAAGGTCCATTCATTAAATGCATTTTGTTGCAACAGCAGCTAAAAAACAGAAAGTACTACATAGACCATGATCCTTTGCTCCATTTCTCTGCAGAAAACATGAAGACATAACTGTTTTAAAAAGTATATTTGACGCTAGTCCTCACAATATCACAAGTGATGCATATTGTGATATACTTTACAAAATGCAGTAGTGTGTGTGTGTGTGAGTGTGTGTGTGTGAGTGCATGTGAGTGAGTGTGTGTGGCCATAAGGCCATGTCGTACCTAGTGCATTGGCACGCGGGCTCTCTCGGAGGACACACGTCCCCAGGTAGCCCTCCAGCTGGGAAGGTTGGCGCATGCCTGCAAAGTCCACAGACACACATAGACACACACACACACACAGACACACACACACACACACAGACACACATACACACACACACACACAGACACACACACACACACACACACACACAGACACAGACACACATACACACACACACACACACAGACACACATACACACACACACACACACACACACACAGACACACATAGACACACACACACACACACACACAGACACACACACACACACACACACACACAGACACAGACACACATACACACACACAGACACACATACACACACACACACACACACACAGACACACACACACACACAGACACACATACACACACACACACACACACACAGACACACATGCACACACACACACACACACAGACACACATACACACACACACACACACACACACAGACACACATACACACACACACACACACACAGACACACATACACACACACACACACACACACACAGACACACAGACACACACACACACAGACACACTCACACACACACACGCACACACACAGACACACACACACACACACAGACACACACACACACACACACAGACACACACACACACACACAGACACACACACACACACACACACACAGACACACAGACACACACACACACAGACACACATACACACTCACACACACACACGCACACACACAGACACACACACACACACACAGACACACACACACACACACACACACACACACACACACACACGTACAGGGGAGAGAGAAGACGGGGTTAGGTCTTGGCCATGTTGGTCTTGGACCAACATGGAATCATTTGAGTCGATACCGATACTTGATATTTGGCTCGCTGTTGTCAGCAAAACCCACAAATATATTTTACAACTTTGCACTCACACGCTAAATAAATAATAACATGTATATCAGACATTTTTTTATACAGATTTTTTAGCTATTTGTATTAGAATTTCTTGTAATTTGTACTTCTTCTCTTTACTTGTCACACCGGCCATCTTTTTATTTAACATTCCTTCAAATGTAGGGAAAAATGAGTTCCTTTAAGTTTAAAAAAATATCTTTTACTACTTAATTAAAGCCATATCATTATTATTATTATAAAGCCCATGAATTCATTCATTTTGAACAGGGTCTCATAACTTGTGTATTAACTTTGTGCCTGAAGTACATATACTCATTAGTACTTTTACCAGAGTCCTTTTATCCACAGGTAATTGTACTTTTACCCCCTCTGTGTCCCTCTGGTAGATCTGCCTGTCACTGGTGAACGCAGTCAGGAAACAGCAGCCACAGAAAACTAGTGGGAGTGAGTTAAATAATCCTCAGAGGTAAATAAATGTTCCTGGCATATGTTTCGACTATGTTTTCTTTTCTTTTAAACATCAGATAAGATCGGATCACAACGAGCAATTCGCATGGAGGCTGTAAAACATTTTGATAGAATATGTGTTATCAGAGTGCGAACAAACTGGCGAGGCAAAAGAAAGATCCCTGGGCAGATTGGCAGTGGCTAATATCTGGTGTTGGTTACGAGGGTTGTTTGATTCCGATCGCGCTGCTATCTTGTGTATGAATTATGTAACCTTATTTCCTGGTGGGTCGAAGGGGCTTTTTTGAGAGATAATATAAAGCATGCGTTGTCGTGGGGGATGTTGATAACGGATCTAATTGAATTTCAGAAGGAGGCGGTGGCTACTTAAAGTCTTCTCAGTCTTTTTCTTGGTGGAAAACTGGAGACTTTCGTGCGTAAACAACAAATAAAGCAGTCAGGGCCCTCGGTTTGCTGCTGTTTGAGCCGTAATAGATTAATTGGAGATAAAAGTGGGCTACACACTGTGCAATCGCAAATGATTAGATAACGTGATGCAGTGTGCGAGGAGAACAAAGAGTCGGGGGTGTATCAGCACGGATCAGCCTGGGACAGTTTGTGACATGGAGACATAGGAGTGAGTGCAGTAGAAGAGGCGACTCAGACAGATAGAAGTGCCAGATTCTGAGAGTATACGACAATCAATAAAGCTTTCTTAATTCAAAAATGCCTGGTGTTGTTGCTGACCAATTTTTTTTTTTATGTGGTTGCGATTCATTGTGAAGTATTAGATTAACAATATAGTTTTAAAAAGTAGGATTCTGCTCCATGTGCACATTTGTAATCAATCAGAGACGTCTGAAATATGGGCTGTGGTACATATGATGCAAAGGTGATGTTTTCTCACTTTAAACCCTGTTCTAACATTGTTCTTCATCAAAAACACATCTGGAGCAGCTCCATTGATGAAACTTATTTAGAAAGTCCTCTCCCTCCGAGCCTCAAAAACACTCTCCAAATGTCTCTCATCTAATCACGATCAGTACAACAGTGTGCTGAGACCCGGAAGTGAGAGGCCAGCTTGAAATACATTGAAAAATGTTTATCTTAAACTGTTTATTTCCCTCAGCAACCAAAACCCAAATGTAATTTTTTTCAATATTGTGCTTATTTTTTATTGTTAGTAGCCTTTAAACATGCTCTTGAGCGCCTTTAGTTTGTTTTGGAACAAAAACAAATTAAATATAAATTATACATATACTTATAAAACTATACATATACTCTATATATATATATATATATATATATATATATATATATATCCATCCATCCATTTTCTACCGCTTGTTCCCTTTCGGGGTCGCGGGTGACTGGAGCCTATCCCAGTGACTTCAGGCCTTAGGCGGGGTACACCCTGGACAGTGGCCAACTTGTCACAAGGCTGACACAGAGACATAGACATTACAGACAGTTCACTCTCACATTCAATCACTAGGGCCAATTTAGAGTCACCAATTTTGCCTCACACATGTATGTCTTTGGACAGTGGGAGGAGCCGGAGAACCCGGCGAGAACCCACGATAATACGGGGAGAACATGCAGACTCCACCCAGAGATCATGTGATGTTGGTCTGGTCCGGGAATCGAACCCATGATCTCCTTCTTGGGAGCCAAGAGCGCTATCCGCCTTTGCCACCGTGCACCCACATATATATATATATATATATATATATATATATATATATATATATATATATATATATATATATATATATATATATATATATATATATATATATATATATATATATATATATATATATATATATATATATATATATATATATATATAGAGCATGTTAACAATCCAAAAAATGCACAATATTTGTCCTTTAACCTTTAGTTCTCGGGAACAATCACATAATGAATGTGATGTGCAATTGATTGTTTGGCTGCTTACAGTGAATCTGTCTAAACTACAGGTACAACAAGAGTTTTCTTAAAACAGAAGTTTGCAGTGACTGTTTAGTAACAGCGGCAACTCAATTGGCGATTTTGATTTCATCGTCATCTGTCTAATTCTGTCTGGATGCGAAATTTAGAGATGCGCTCAAATGATTATCTCCTGTCAAACGTGCTCGTGTCCACACAACGTGCTCGACACATGGAGTCACAAACTCTTCTCCATGCTTTAAACTTCCTCTGGGTTTGTGAGAGAGGAACAGAGGTTAAATTAACCAAGAATTCTCCATCATGGACAGACTGTTCAGCTGTGACAGAAATGATGACTTCAGTCCGTCAGGTTGAATATCAAACTATTGTCGTTGTAAATGGGATATCAACATAAGTTGACCAAACGTCAAATAAAAAGCTCAACTTCATTTTCTATCACTGTTTTCTTGGACGTCTTGGGCTGAGACTGAAGTAAAAGCGGCCTTTCCTCAGGCCCCGCCTCCCCAGCCCCAGCACAACAGATTGTATATAATATGCACTGCAGATACACAACACGCTTTACTGTGTTTGTTACTTAAGCACTATTTTATACAAGATGAAGTGCAGGGAGTGTGTGAGCGGAGGAGGCGGGCGAGGGGCGCGTGCATGTGCTGAATATAGTGCTGTTTCTGAGTTAGAGGAGGAAATACACATAATGCTTATTTCACATCTGTAACAAAGAAATGACTTGATTGCAAGAGATGCTCATTTTTGTCTTTAAAAAGCCCAGAAAAACATCATGACAGATTCAAATAGCTCATGACGTGGTTTTTTGGGACCCCGGGGTCCCAATTATGTCTGCTTGGAAGTCTCTTGTATTAGGATTAAAGGTCCCATACATAAGGTGTAGTTGGTCTTACACTGTATTAGGATTAAAGGTCCCATACATAAGGTGTAGTTGGTCTTACACTGTATGATGTAACTTATATAGAGCTGGATCTAAGGCCTTGGCATAACCTGTCGAGACACGGCCACTGTCTGATCAGGACAAATATACTTTTGTGTGGAACAGCAATGTGCACATTAACCTGCTGTTAATAACCACATGCTCAAACTGTACGGCGGTGTGCGCTGGTGCAAACGTGGCCATTGTCGCCCGCGTTGTGCTTACCCATCATATCTTTTGTCTTCTTGAAATGTTTATACCAGCGCCCAAATTCCTGACACTTGGCCGCCGACACATTTGCATAGTAAGTGCTGTTCACGATGGAGGAAATCATGCTCTGAAAGAGAGGGAGAGAGAGGGAGAAGGGTTTTAGTTTGGCATTGTGCGTCACACGACTGTGGACACGATGATATGACAGTGTGTTGGAGCGGGGAGGCATGCGTGAGCTACGGCAGTGTCTGTGTTCAAAACAAAGGCAGAGCAGAGCGTGAGCGCTGTTTGAGTCACAGGAACCTCCACGTATTCATCCTGAGAATACTACAATACTACAATATTGTCCTTTGTGGCTGGAACATCCTTTCATAAATGTTCATTATCAACGTCACAGTAGAAAAACATCCATTTTCTACCGCTGGTTCCCTTTCGGGGTCGCAGGTGACTAGAGCCTGTCTCAGTGACTTTGGGCCTTAGGCGGGGTACATCCTGGACAGTGGCCAACTCATCGCAGGGTCAACACAGAGACATAGACATTACAGACAGTCATTCACTCTCACATTCAGTCACAAGTTTAGAGTCACCAATTTTGCCTCACACATGCATGTGTTTGGACTGTGGGAGGAGCCGGAGAACCCGGAGAGAACCCACGATAACACGGGGAGAACATGCAGACTCCACCCAGAGATCATGTGATGTTGGTCTGGCCTGGGAATCGAACCCATGATCTCCTTCTTGGGAGGCAAGAGCGCTAACCGCCTTTGCACCCCACCCGTGCACCCCACCCGTGCACCGCACCCGTGCACCCCACCCGTGCACCCCACCCGTGCACCCCACCCGTGCACCCCACCCGTGCACCCCACCCGTGCACCCCACCCGTGCACCCCACCCGAGCACGGAAACAAATATATAATAAATATTGAAGCGACAATAACATGACATATTAAAAACAACTATAACGAATCATGATATCTTTGTGACAATTCTAAAATGTTCATCGAGGCAAAACATTTCATTGTGACAATCGTATCTCACTGTGGAAATAAATGTTTTAAACGGTTGATTTGTTGCCATCTAAGAGCGTTCTCCTTAAAGCTGCACTATGTTACTTTTCTGTCTGCTGGTCTCCACAGAGATGTTATTCATGCCTTCTGACAGTCAACTCTCCACGGATCTGACCTGTAACGGACCTGTTTAATGCCAATCTTCTACAGCAGGTATTGAACCCTCCAGCAGAAAAGTGACACAGTGCAGCTTTAAAATCCCCTTCTGCTCAAACTTTCGACTGCAATTATCAGGGAAGGATGCCAACGTGAGCGGGCATCCTGCGTCGTGCCACGCCCGGGTGGTCTTACACTAGTCCTGATGAAGCCCCATTGAAGAAAGGCCCAGTGTTGTTTCGTTTTTGATCACGATAATCCAGCTTCGTGGTTTGTGAACGGGTTGTACAGCGGAACCTTGGAAATTGTAAATGCATGAAAAAAAAAGAGGAAAAAGAATGTCATGAAGCGTGAATCCCTCTTCGTTTCAAAGACCTCGGCGACGCCCTGTTTGATCAAATGCCTTGGAAGTTTGCGGCTGGTTTTTGCTCGGGTCGTGAGCTTCCAGAGCAGGTGGCGCCGGTATATTTACCTTCAAAAACGACGCCGGCGACTATCAGCATCTGGGGAATCGGCCCCGTGTAAACAGATAAACCTCTTTTATTCCTCGCTCCTTTATTTATACAATCTGTTAAATACACCGCGGAGTGAAGCGCTCGGAGGGGCGGCGGCGGCGGCGAGTACGTATGGCTTTGACGAGCCCGTGCTCCCTCAGCCGACGCCGCGCCCTCGCCTTCCTCTTCCCGACCTCCTGCGCGGAGGGAAAACAAAGACGCGAGATGTGTTTTGTTTTTTTTTCTTTCCCCTGCCAGTTTCATTAAAATAAATGTTTTAACACCTTGCTGGCCTCCAGGCAAATTGTGCTGGTTGGTGCAGGAGAAATTGTTTTTGATTGTTATAAATATTCAAAAGAAGGCGAACCATCTGTTTTCAAATTACAGGTATGCCGTCTTTATCATTTTCTGTAATGTATGCGCTGGGAGGATTGCGGCGCGGAAACCTTCTGGCACGACAGCACGGAGACGGACGGCGCGTTCACGTCTACCTGGGCGATGTTCTGGAGGAGCGCAGGGGCGGAGGTGGTACTGCGGGAGGCGGTGTTAATGAGGAGTTGTAGGGCCCGAGTGTGACGCCGGAGACAAAAATATCATGTCACTTTTTCACCGTAACTTTGCAGACGGCTAAGAGCAGTGCTTTGTGAGTAGAGTGCAATAACTTGGCGCTAGTCGTGAGAAATATGGCCGTGACATAGAGGAGGACGGCAGCGTTCAGCGTGCGTGGAAATGACATGTTTGTTTGTGTAAAGGCCACACATCCATTTCTGTGCAAAAGATCTCAAAACTATGAAGTATCTCCATGATCAGGTTACGTATCTGATCTGAAGTTACAGAAAACTAGGAGTAAACGGTGTATTCATGTGTGAAATGGCAGACTAAACTTGCATCTCAAATGAATTGACTCCGAGCTCCTTTCGGTTGTGGTCCATGATCAATGAACCCAATAAAATAATCTGATAACTAAAGACACCATCAATCGACTGAACTCGACTGAAGGCCTTTTCTTTTCAGTCAGTAACTATGTTCAATACAATCCTTAACAACTGCGTACTCATTTTGGTCATTTGGTCACTTAATTCAGTTTGAAAAGTTGCCAAGATGTAAATAATTCACTTGAAATTGGTCTGAGGAGTGACTTTCATGAGGGTACAAAGCTGACTCATTATAGTCATTATTTCCATTGTACATTGAGACTTTTAAAATATATTATGAACCAAATAAAGGTTGATGGTGACTGATGGCTAAATTGTATGAAATAGTTGATTCTTTTTGTACGTTTTGACTCAATGCCACTGTCTTTATAAAATGTCTTTTGAAAGAGTCTGTACAGTCCAGATAACGGACACAATGATCAAACTACAACCATTTTTTTTCATAGTCGACTAGCCACAATCAGTCGATGAATTGAATATTTTAGACACTACTTCCTACACCACGCAGAAGGGAAGGCCAAAAATGCAGTGGAACCTGGGCCTCACTTCCATCTGATTGGCTCAGTGAAGTATATGTGAAGCCTCTCTCCTCCAGGCTGCCATCTTTTATTTACAGTATACGTGTTCTCCGGCAGCTCCAGGCAACAACCAGGAGCTGCCTCTCCTCTCCCTCTGCCATCTTCCTCACAGATGTTCTAATAAACGCTGCTCATTAATCAGCCCGCTCCCTCACTACATCAGTGGCTGTCGCAGGGGGCCGGCTCCGTGCAAGTGTGCGAGCCCGTCCACGATGACAACAACAGTGTGCGCCGTCGCTCTATCTGGCTGCGGCACGTTTAAGTGAAATGGAGCAGATAACCGGAGCCGGGCCAGCGGGGGGCCGGGGCTGGGGCTTGTCAACAGGTAGGAGGGTGCCTGTTGGAGCCTTTAAGTGATAGCCATCTGCAGCACAAAGCTTATCGGCGCAGGCAGGAAGTGGCGCTGGGCGACTATCGGCTCGGCACATCTTCTCCTCACAGAGAGAGAACAGGTAGTGTGGGCAGCCAGCTGCCAGCTCACAATCAGCAACATGCAACACAACAGGCCCAGAACAGGCCACTGTGCGCACTGTAAACAGGATTTGGGAAAGGGCAAAGGGGAAAGAACAGGAGATGTGAAAGACTTTTAGGACACACAGTGTTGGAGTGTGTTATCCTCATTTTATTTGATTAGCTATTAGTCTTAATTTATGCATGCCTTATTAGA
>NW_027315930.1:65000-67500 GCF_026437365.1 Eucyclogobius newberryi | reverse complement strand
CATCAAATAATTACAACTAATTTGAGTTTAGAACGGGCCCAAAAAGGACAAAGTGTCCCAAAATGTCTCATAGAACCAGAGTTACGTTAAGTTAACTGAGTTTATTCATTCCCTGCAGTTTGATTGGCAGAATAAGAGCGCCTGAGAGGGCTTCATGTAGTATCTGCGTATCTCTGGCACCAGATTCCACTGGCCCTGGCCCACATTATCTGACTCTCCCTGTCTCAAATTATCTGACTCTCCCTGGCCCACATTATCTGACTCTCCCTGGCCCACATTATCTGACTCTCCCTGGCCCACATTATCTGACTCTCCCTGGCCCACATTATCTGACTCTCCCTGGCCCACATTATCTGACTCTCCCTGGCCCATATTATCTGACTCTCCCTGGCTCTTTTCCTCCGCTCCTCGGACGTTTGTCTGTCCATTTTGATTCACGCACAGTTTGTGTCGAGAGAAAAAGAACTCAACAACACAGCGGGAACGTGGGACTCTAAACTCTACAACTAAGTACAGGATGTGGGCGGGGATAGGGAGTAGGTGAAAACAGGACAATACAGGATTACTCAAACATGCAAAAAGAAGAATCGAACTACAGTAAACTAATGAAACACTGGTGTAACGCAGTTAAAGGCTCAATAAAGCTAATTTGACATAATATGTCCCCTTTAACCCACATTTTACGAGCAAAACAAAAGCAACAAATACATAGCAAAGTAGTATCTGTTACAATAAAGCAACTTGGATTCAAAGTATACTCTTTTTTTGTAGAAGGAATTGGTTCTAGAAAGAAGAAGAGTAAATGTAACTTTCTTGCTTAGCTAACAAACCAAAGCAACAGTTATTTGTGTCAAGATCTCTGGTTTCTAGTGCGCACACTTGTACAAGTGTACAGTTGAATGTGTTGTGTACAAAATGGCTTCTCGAGAGCAGAGTCTTATTCATTCTGCTCATGCTATGGCTGTTTACAGTTACACCACCATAAAGAGACATCTGCCTGTTAACGCCGCTGGGCTTTGGGTATCTAACGGTAACAGCAAGTCCTATTACCGTTTTAATATGGTATTAACTCTCCTACACGGCTTCCTACCACATTATTGTGTCTGTTGATGAAATAGGCATGACTCGAATCCATTCTCATCATTCATTCGAGGTAGTGACGCCCGTAAGGAAAAGACCAAATTTGGAATTCCATGTATATTTCAAGTGCTGGTCAAAAATATACAAGGTCTTTTCTAGGACGCCTGAGTTATTTTTGATTCTATTCACACCGAGATGCCTGGTTTTGCCGGCTCTAGATCCTTCTCCTCCGGTGGGGTTACAAACACACCAAAGAACATACGTGAGCTCGGTGGCGGCGAGCTCGGCGGGCTCTACGGCGGCGGGCTCGACGGCGGCGGGCTCGGCGGCGGCGGGCTCGGCGGCGGCGGGCTCGACGGCGGCGGGCTCGGCGGCGGCGGGCTCGGCGGCGGCGGGCTCGGCGGCGGCGGGCTCGGCGGTGGAGGATGCGGCAGAGGTCGTGGAGAAGACAAAAGCGACCCGACGACGGCGCTGGGAGCGAGCCAGACTTGGAGCTAACAATGGCCATACGTTCTGCCGCACCTCTGCTTCCTGGCACGGGGCCGACGCCAGAGTGAGAGCGGCTTGTAATTAGCACAGTAATTACCACGCGCGATGCTGATTTTTGTGTTACCAGATCGAACCGAAATGAGACTGCGCTGTATAGATGTTTAGAATATGATGACGATACATATACGGAGGAACATTCTGGAACGGTTTGATGGCTGTTCTGGGAAATCTATGTGTACGCGAATTAGAACAAAACAGCCGAGCAATATTCGCCGGGTGAGGATTAATTTTTGAATCCCATTTGAATTGATTGCATTGTGCTGCCAAGATACATTCTGGAGCCAAGAAAGTCTAATGAAAATTTAGTGAAAATTTTAAAATATGCAATTTGTATGGACCAAATGCAGCTGAAGTGAAATCGCTCTCACTCCAGTTGAACAATAATTAGAAAGACAGATAAATAGAAGCAATGTCGTGAAGCTCGATGACGGGTCAAAGAAGATCTGTGTTGAGATCTTTGATTCCAAATGTTCCAACCATTTAGACCCTGCAAAAGTATATATATACATGTATATATGTATACATGTATATACAGAGTGTGTGGCTGCACACAGTACAAGACCCTCAGATGAAACAAGCCAATCAATGAATCACAGCGAATCGATTATAGAGATAATCATCATTATTGAAGAATTGTTATCTGTATTGTTCACAGACTATAAAACATGTCATGAGCTGAGAAAAGAGGTTTTATGACTCAAACAGCAGCAATTACATCAAAATGGCACAGGAAAATGTAAATGTAGTGTGCTGGTAGGAAAACATATTTAATTGGTTAATGAGGTAGTTTGTTAGTTAGTTAGTAGTAAAAATACTCAGGATTCCCTAAAGCAGCTTTATTTTAGCTTCACCATTTGGTCAAATTTGGTAA
>NW_027315930.1:40000-60000 GCF_026437365.1 Eucyclogobius newberryi | reverse complement strand
ACATCCGTGTAAGTCTGAGGGTGTTTTTGTACGCCTTGAATCAGCAGGTGTATTTTGAGGCACAGTATTTGGGTGAACAGTCTTGTATTCATGCGCTGAGGGTGTTTTTTAGCCGCGCCGTCCACAGTGTTTTACAGGAAACCCTCTGGATGATGATATTGACGATTGTGAGTGCGTGGACCACAGAGCGGCTGTAGTATCAGATGGTGCTCCGTGTGTGCGCTGTACATTTCCCTGTATTGTGCCGCCGTGTGTGAGAATGTGAGTAATGCTGCTATTCTGGGTCGTGTCTGGGGGCAGTGTGTGAAACGCCTCGGGGCCCGGCGGCGTGCGGAGGTGAAAATGGAGCTGAAACCCAGCATTTGTTTATGGGTGTATTATAGAGAGGCAGAACCAGATTTATACCATTTATACTTGGTAAAACGTGGAGATATTGTCCACAAAAACACAAAGCACAAAATGTACATTAAGTTCTGTTTGCACACTCTAGATTTTTCAATGTTTAGTGCATTTGTAGCGCATTGTATTCAGGGTAATGCCGCAGTTATTTTATTACTTGGTTTACGGATTTTTTAATGAAATATACTGAACAGTTGGGCGAAATATAAATATAATTTCAATTTCAAAAGATTTGTTCTTCCGGGTTTTCCCAAAATACACCACGGGAGGGTGTATTTTGGGAAACGCGCTGGAGAAAATTTGGTAAACGGGTTTAAAATGTGTATTTGCGCGGCGTAGCAGACAAGGAAACGGTGCGCGCTCTTATCTTTTGATTTAATATCCCACTTTATATTTTATTTGAAGCTATTTTGCGTTGTCGGCGGTACTTTATAAAAAAAAATTTATAGTAATTTATTTTATTTATATTGTAGAAATCAATAATCTAAGTGCGGCGGATCCGTAAACCAAGTAATAAAATAACTGTGGCCTAACTGCAATCTTATTTTAAATTATACGTATATTTATAGTCAGCCCTTTGTATCAGCAGAGCTATTGTGTCTTTTGTATAAAACTGGACAGATATAACACAGAAACAATGTGAGAGACTTACCGTACGATAAATGACAGATGGGACTTCCTTAGCAATTCACGGTAAAATTGTTATTAATTTTTTAGCTGTACATTTGAGCTGCTGATGGTGGAATATGTAACTTTATATGTTGTATTCATTCATCGTTCTGTTATTCAGTTATTACAGCGTGTTTTAACAAGACTGCACGTTTAAAAGTTCACTGCACATTTTTGTCAGAGGCATGAAGTTGTTTCAATATTAAAAAATTTCATAGCAATATATTGAATTTCAACATTCCAAAAATCAAGGACAAGTCTAATTTGGCAGTTTAAAAATTCTAATAGGACTTTTACTTCAGACAATAATTGTAACTAAAAATTTCACAGAATAAATAAACAAGTAAATAAATGTGTAAAATGTCAAAGTTACAATTATAAATAAATAAATAAATAGTGTTTGGCTTAAATCTAATTATTTAAATTGGAAAAAATATGATCTATTATTGTAGAACTTACAAGAATATATAATATAGTAGAGTGTAAAAGCATTTGGTGTTAGCACTCAAGCTACTGGCAGCAGAGGGAATTCCCATGGGGAAATAAACAAAAGCTAGCTAGCCCCGACATGCTAATGTAGGCGTGCAGGTGAAATGAAGATGATTTGAGTCAGAAATGCTCAAGAGTCTGTGATGATTGATGGACTTAAAAACAGCACAGGAGACCTCCAGATTTCTCCCTTTGACATCACAAAACTAAGACATTTGAAACTGAGAGTTTTCTGAGGCTCAGAGCAAGGATTAATGAAACAAACTCCAGCTGTGTTTTTCATGATGGAATAATGTTATTACATGGTTAATACAGGACATCCCAGTCAAATGTGACTGGTTCTTTGAGGGCCTTAAAGGTGGGAAAGTGCTATGTAAATGTATGTTTTTTAACTGAAGTTAAACTAACATACATAATTAGATTGAAGACAAGGGGGGAAGACGTATGCAGAGTATGCAGTGTGTGTTTGTTACCTGTGCAGCTGGATCTTGAGCGTGACCACGTGGTAAACATCCTGCAGCATGTCGGCCACAGTGGCATCAGGCGCATCGGTCACATACGACAGGGGCACGGGGTTCCACTTCCCCACCTGGATCATGCCTGGAACACAACCGCGGAACACACACAGAAGCCGTTAGACCACAACTTGTTCAGATGTTCAGTATTAAGCACAGAAATGCAAATGGAGTGACCAGGGCATCCAACATCAAAGTAGAGGTGAGGGAAACCAATCAGAGATTACGATCCGGTGACGTATCTTCATATTCCAATTATCTGGAAGAAGGACCAAATAAAGCCCTGCGCTGGGAAAAACGTGTGTTAAAAAGAATTGTGTGTAAAGCAAATACACCAACGGCAATCTCCAACTGCCACACCAGGAAACACAACTGAATCTTCTCGGCTTCAAATGTGCGTCGAATGCCTTGGTCCGTTTATTTTCAGGTTTAGGACGTCCGGGACGTCCTGGATGGGCGTCCTAAACCTGTCTTCAACTAGTGGCGTCAGTGTGAACGCCGCATTAGACTATGTACTTGTCTGGCATACAAAATGGTTAAAAACACACAGGTGCTTATTTTCTGTCAAAACTTTGCAAAATATTTTGGGAAGAAACATTTATCCTGTTTCCTTGATAGTCAAATATGTTTTGGATGCAGAATGTAGCTACTTTGTGGAACGGTTCCAGCTCTGAGCACAGAAGTATTGTGATATCAATCCGATATCAGTGAGTTTTGTATTAATTGTACCCAATTTGTCTTTCGTTTAATAGAACGAAAGACAAAGCACATATATTTTGTAAAGGCAGCTCTTAGGGTCAAAGTGAGACTGTGGTGTGCTGTCTGCATCTAATTAAGGTGTTTTATTCTCCATGAAGCAGGAAGTGTGCCATTAGCATGCTAATGTTTGTTAGCTTTACCGTGAAGGTAAACTCTGCTCTGGGCTCAGGAGGTTGTGAAGACTGATTATAAACTCAATGTGGTGAATAATTAGGATGCTCAGACCACTAAAAAGGGTTGAAAAGGAACTAGCTCTGATAGGTTCACTAAAAGTCAGGTACAGCACCTTTAAAATGCATCAAAACTCCAAACAAATTTAACCTTGGTGTAGAAAGGTGCAGAGAAACTAAGATATCAACATGTAATTTGTACTGATTTGATCAAAATAATGAGGATTGCATGAGAATTGATACTTTTTGATACCTCAGTCAGTATCTATAAACGACTACTGCTATTTAGATTTGATACTAGTTTTAAATTCCATTCCTGCTTGTGTAGGACTTATTTTCCCAAAGTAAATAGCTCCAGGAAAACAGAACTGAGATGTGTGGTGTGTGTTGACAGACAGACTATAACAAAGGGCGGAACAGCTCGTCTGGCCCCTGAGCTCCTGGGGACTCTCTAACCCTCCTGTATGAACACTGTATTGATAGAGAGTATTTGTGAGTGTGTGAAATGTGATGGTGAGCTCCAGGAGATTTGTGCTGGTCCGTGGAGGCTCAGTGTCAGCCCGTGTTACAGAGCCCTCAGATCTGCTGCCTGAGCTGGGCTGCGGTGGTGGCGCCGCATGACAGCACGCCACACACGCCCCCACTGGTCACAAGGAGCACGTCTCACTGGATTTTAGAGTGCACTTTAGAGTGCACTCTAGAGTGGTTTTAAGTTATTTTAGGAATAGTCAAATCAAATTGAGCACTTGTTATACCTTTATAAGGCCTTAGTTATTTTATTACTTGGTTTACGGATCCACCGCACTTAGATTATTGATTTATACAATATATATAAAATAAATTATGAAAAAAAGCAAAATAGCATTAAATGAAATGTAAAAAGCGGTATTAAGTCAAAAGACAAGAGCGCGTGAAGCAATTTTTTTGCCAAACTCCTGCAGGAGTCTGTGACGGAGCGGGTCTGTGACGGAGCGGGTCTGTGACGGAGCGGGTCTGTGACGGAGCGGGTCTGTGACGGAGCGGGTCTCTCCTTGCGCGCGCGCCCGTCTCTCTGTCTGCTGCGCGCCTTTATATCGCAAATACACATTTTAAACCCGTTTACCACATTTTATTCAGCGCGTTTTGCCGTGACTGGGTGGGTGGGGGAGGGTGCACACTTAAGCGTCAGTTCTGTCTGTCCAAAACACGCTAAATCTACTGTTACACGCTCCTGCGCACCGCGTCTCCCCCCCCTCTCCTCCTCTCTCCTCCTGAGGTGCGTTTTAGGCAAACCTGGAAGAAAACATCTTTTGAAATTGAAATTATATTTATATTCCGTCCGCCTGTGCAATATCTTTCATTTAAAAAGCCGTAAACCAAGTAATAAAATAACTGCGGCCAAACGTGTGTTGTTTTGTGTGACTGTATTTTGTTATTTGGATGTGTATACTTGCACTGTTGGGGTACATTGCAGTGGTGTCCAGGATTAACTTCATGGTTTCTTTAGCTCAGTAGTTCTCAAACAGCAGCCGTTTTATTTGCTTAATTTAGAGTCAATCGTATTCACATTTTTGCTCTCTTTGGGTAAATTCTGGTTCCGAACACTGTTCACAGGAACTAGTTGCTGAAGAAATTGGGGTTGCCAGGTAGCCTATCATCACCATGTTTTTTGGGTTTGGACTGAGAACAAAAAAATAAATGAAATGTATCTTAAACATAAACATCCCACTTGACTTTAAAACTACATATTCAGGACTTACAGCTTCTACAACAGAAACAATAGATGGATACCTTTGGAAATCACTTTTTGCCGGAGGAAGACAAGCTCTCACAAACAAATGGATGGCCCAGAATGATGCGGTTATCAAGGACTAACCTCACTGTAACTTTGTGTACATATTAAGCCTTCTTCTTTTATCTTTATTCTTATTTTTTTAAGCCTATTGTGATGACTAATTCACCGTTCCTTGTTTTATTGTTTTGTGTTGCATCGATCACCAAGACAAGTTTCTATGTTTGTGAATTTTGTTCACTGACAATAGCAATAAACCTTATTTGATTCTGAACAATGGGGAAAGTCGGGACATATTTGCGTCTCAGTGGTCCGACAGATTGAGCATATGCCAGAGCTTCTCCAGAGGCTCCACTGTTGCGTTGTGGTTCCCTCTGTGGTCATGTTGGGTGGTGTGTTTTCTGTAAAAGGTGGTGCTTGGTGTGAAACATATGAAAACCACTGCTCTATCGAATGTGGGCAGAAGATCTTTTAGAATCTTTTGTGACTGACTTTTTTGAACCCGTCCAGGAGCGTTAACATTTGAGAGGAGACTGAAGTATGAATCCCATACATTTCACAACATGTATTTGGAGAGGTTTCAAAACGACTGGCTCAGCAGGACTCGTACACAAAAAGTAGAATAAAGTTGGCATATTTTGTTGTTTGCAGCATTTGCCATTTTATAATTGCAACCGTTCATTCATTAACATTTCAATTTGACTGTGATTATAATCTTTCAGCCAAAAGAATCAGTAAAAAGAATAATTAGACTTCAGTGTGATAAGTCCCACAATATATAAATCATTGTAAGAATAAAAATGTGAAATAAACCGACCCGATTTGTTATATCAGACTGTATAACAAACACTGCTAGCCCTGAACACGTGCAATACTTTACTGACTTAATCATGTGCAATACAGTCATATTAATGTGCAATACTGACTTAACTATGTGCAATACCATCATATTCATGTGCAATACTGACTTAACCATGTGCAATACCATCATATTCATGTGCAATACTGACTTAACTATGTGCAATACCATCATATGCATGTGCAATACTGACTTAACCATGTGCAATACCATCATATTCATGTGCAATACTGACTTAACTATGTGCAATACCATCATATGCATGTGCAATACTGACTTAACCATGTGCAATACCATCATATGCATGTGCAATACTGACTTAACCATGTGCAATACCGTCACATTCATGTACAATACTGACTTAACCATGTGCAATACCGTCACATTCATGTACAATACTGACTTAACCATGTGCAATACCATCATATTCATGTACAATACTGACTTAACCATGTGCAATACCATCACATTCATGTACAATACTGACTTAACTATGTGCAATACCATCATATTCATGTACAATACTGACTTAACCTTGTGCAATACCGTCACATTCATGTGCAATACTGACTTAACCATGTGCAATACCATCATATTCATGTACAATACTGACTTAACCTTGTGCAATACCGTCACATGCATGTGCAATACTGACTTAACCATGTGCAATACCATAATATTCATGTACAATACTGACTTAACCATGTGCAATACCGTCATATTAATGTGCAATACTGACTTAACCATGTGCAATACCGTCATATTCATGTGCAATTACTGTCATACTCACAAGCAATTAATGTCATATTCATGTGCATATGACTGATGTAAATAAGAGTGTTTACTTACCATTAGTATTAGTATTATTTAGTCTTATGTTAGCTATTTTTACTTTACTTTATTTACTATTATTTACTTTATTTTATTATTATTTTATTTTTATCTTTTTGTTTTATTTTATTTATTCTTTTTCCACCATTCCCTATTAAGATATGAGAGGAGTTTTGTTAATAAGAGTTCTTCTATTAAGAGTGTTTTTTTAAACTTCCTATAAGTTATCTGTCCTTCCCTCTGGATCTACTGCGTTGTAACACCAACATGTCCCCATGTGTGGACAATAAAGGATTATCTTATCTTATCTTATATGTGTTTAAGGAATTGTTGCTGATATGATACACTGGGAGGAGCCTTTTCGACACCAGTGGTCTAAGAAACGTCTGTGAAACTGTGGCTTAGAGGTCACTTGATGGACTCCTTTAAAAATCTAAACCTAACAAAATATTTTGGAGCGGATCCCTGTGAAGCGTTTCTCTCTGGGCTCCAAATTGTGCTGGCTAGAATGATTTGAGTCACAAAAGAGCAGAGCATAATTGGCCCTAGAAACAATGAGCTAATAAAGAGAGCTTGGCTGGAGCGGTGGACAGATGTTCTGCAGTGAACCCGCCGCACCAGAGCACACAGAACCAGCCTCTGCGAGTTTGGATTCAGCTCACACAAACTTCAAGCATCACAGGGACGTGTGTGATGGGAGTCCATGTTTTATGTCTGTTATAGCATCGTGACGACTGCAGATGAGCAAAAGCAGGAAATGTGGATTGTGTTTTATATTAACGTGAAATAATGCCCCTATATTTTGCATATGTTTTGGAGTGGGTGTGGTCAAGATAACTGGAGCTGAAACATTGCATTATTTTAGTAATTTAATTATCTATCAATTATTTTTTTCGATTAATTGAGTAATCGGTTAATTTTTGGTTTTACATTCCGTGAACCATTTTTAAAAGCATGTTTATTTGTTTAACAACAAAATATTAAATGAGTTTTTGCTTAAAATAACACATTTTATTATTAATTTGACGTATGTCCCCAAAAGAGCAACATTTCCCTTGACCAGTCCAATATATATAACTCTATACAAGAGTTTGGAAACAATTACAATGAATAAGTCGTTAATGACGTGTCATTGACTGAGGTTCAGGAGCAGGGCCACGCCTCCACCTCTGGAATCACCAGCTAGCCCCACCTCCTGACTACACCCCTTTTACCCGGCAGACTCTGTTGTGTGTCTGTCGCGTGTCTGTGGCGTGTCTGTTGCATGTCTGTGGCGTGTCTGTTGTGTGTCTGTGGCGTGTCTGTTGCATGTCTATTCCGTGTCTGTTGTGTGTCTGTGGCGTGTCTGTTGCGTGTGTCTGTGGCGTCTCTGTTGTGTGTCTGTGGCGTGTCTGTTGCATGTCTGTGGCGTGTCTGTTGCGTGTGTCTGTGGCGTGTCTGTTGCGTGCGTCTGTGGCGTGTCTGTTCGTTGTCTGTTGTGTGCGTCTGTTGCGTGTGTCTGTGGCGTGTCTGTGGCGTGTCTGTTGTGTGTCTGTGGCGTGTCTGTTGCGTGTGTCTGTGGCGTGTCTGTTCCGTGTCTGTTGTGGGCGTCTGTGGCGTGTCTGTGGCGTGTCTGTTGTGTGTCTGTGGCGTGTCTGTTGGGTGTGTCTGTGGCGTGTCTGTTCCTTGTCTGTTGTGTGCGTCTGTTGCGTGTGTCTGTTGTGTGTCTGTGGCGTGTCTGTTGCGTGTGTCTGTGGCGTGTCTGTTCCGTGTCTGTTGTGTGCGTCTGTGGCGTGTCTGTGGCGTGTCTGTGGCGTGTCTGTGGCGTGTCTGTGGCGTGTCTGTTGTGTGTCTGTGGCGTGTCTGTTGTGTGTCTGTGGCGTGTCTGTTGTGTGTCTGTGGCGTGTCTGTGGCGTGCGTCTGTGGCGTGTCTGTGGCGTGTCTGTTGTATGTCTGTGGCGTGTCTGTTGTATGTCTGTGGCGTGTCTGTTGTATGTCTGTGGCGTGCGTCTGTGGCGTGTCTGTTGCGTGTGTCTGTGGCGTGTCTGTTGTATGTCTGTGGCGTGCGTCTGTTGCGTGTCTGTGGGTGAGGGTGCAGCGCCTCACCTTTGGCCTGAGCGGCGGAGCTGTGGGAGTAGCCCAGGGAGAGCAGGGCCATCTCGATCAGCTGGTTGAAGAGCATGTCCTTCCTGACCAAGACGAACTCGGCGTGCTCCTCTTTACTGTCGAAATCCAGCGGGTTCTCGAAGTGCTCCACCACGCAGAACACCGGCAGCATGTTACCTGCAGGGGGCGCACAATGCAAGAGCTAATTAACAACTGACTGACTGTAACTTATGGACATTCTTTGATGGCTTGTTTTGGAATAGATGTGCCTGTTTCCATCCTATTGGACTGTACAACTATGTATCGATGGAAACAATAGATGAACTATCGAGGGCTGGGCGCGGAGGACAAAAGGAGAAATAACCTTTGCAGTTGCCGTGTTTGTGATATTTTCTGCACCTGAAAAATGGTTTATTGTGATTAAGTCAAATTAGAGAGGTTTAGAGGACATATCCTGCTTTATTTGTTATGTTATTGGCCTTTAAACATGCTCTTGAGCACTTTTACTTTGGCACCTCAGGTTTTTTGGCATCTGTGTGTTTTTTATACAAATTACCGTATTTTCTACAGGGCGCACTTTTATTCATAGTTTTGGCCGGGGTGCGACTTATATGTGATATTATTAGTTATTTTCACACTGGTAACCGCAAGAGGGCGCTGTAGGCTCTAAGCGGCGCAGAAGAAGAATCTGCACTTCCTCTTCCTCTGGAGTTTGTGGAGTTGTTTAGCCTGTTATCATCCACCTATTTGGCCCTGTGCACAATGGTTGGACCCAAATGGCATTGCTTATTAAAAGAGGATCTTACAGCCCACATGCAAATGTGATGCATCATTAGAAAGCCTTCTAGTTTCTACAGATGTGCAGATGTCACACTGTCAGGGCTTCAGAACTTACACTACAGAAGCACAAACATGAACAAAACATCCTTTTTTTTAGTCTCGCCTTAATATTGTCAATTTGTAATGGTTGGTTGTATGAGTTTACCCATGAATTTCCCATATAGAGGTGAAAAAATATATATATATATATAATATTTTTATTTTATTTTTGTATTGGTATAATAAAACATCTAACAAAATGCGCTTCCAAAAGGCTAATAAAATCAGAAAACGTTATGCGTAAAATCTAGTCGGCTCCTGACGAAAAATCTAGGCTCTTTACAGTCTTACGCACAAAAATAGAGGATTCTGTGTGTGGGACCCCTAAGCCCCCCATTCTAAAGCTATTCTTATTGGCTAGAATAATATGTCAATCAAAGTCTGCTAAGTCACTGCTGACGTTAGCTATGTGGCTAAAAACATGTTAGCTTTGCGCGTCGGAAGCTGCGCATTTCTTTCCTCCGGAGGCTGTAGAGAACAAACCCGAGGACAGAAAAATGTGTGGATGGGCTCATTCTGTAGGCAACAGTCTGAAGAAAAGATCGATGCCAAACACCATCTTATAAGTCAAACAGGTCATTTGTTATGGACGGAGAAATGTGCCGGACGAGCCTTCATCCTGAATATTGTCAAAGAAGAAAACTTTGTTTACTTGACAATATCTCGAAATCGGAAAACTTCAAGAAAAATACAAGTGGATATTGTTGTTCAATGGTTCCTTACGTACAGACTGAGCATGAGGATGTACAGAATTAAAGCCGTTTTGTCCGTCATAAACACAAACAGGACATGCGTTTGTAAAAGTTGAGACTTTCTCACAAACTATGGGTAATTGCTTCTTGGGGCATATTATTCAATGTAAATCAATGACATATTTGTTTTGTTGAGAAAATAATCTTTAAAATGATGTATGGCTTGCTGGTATTGACCACGGAAATAAAAGTGATGATGTAAGAGAATATTTGAGATATGGAAAATGCGCGCCGGCGGACAGGTGGATGGGAACAGGTTAAAAGTGACACAGAGGAAGAAGAATTCAATGGATTTAGTGATTTGGGGTAAAACTGATGCTTTGGTAAACTTGTTAGCATGTTCTTTATGCTATAGTTATCTGAATAACTGTTCATATGTTACGTTAACATACCAGACACTTACCACAGTTCTGTCTGTGCCTCATGTCACTGAAGGTGTTCATTATTATTTTAAACTGCATTTCAAGATGAAATGTCTGTTCTTGGTCTTGGATTTGATCAAATAAATGTCCCCAAAAATGCAACTTATACTCCAGTGCAAATTGTATGTTTTTTTCTTCTCTATTATGCCTTTTTTGGCTGGTGCGACTTATACTCCGGAAAATACAGTACTTCATATCAGTCAGGCATTTCCCACGCCAAGAATTGAGTTAGAGCTCCGTCTACTGGCTGCAGAGGGGTTAAACAAGCCTCGCTTTACCACGACATACTGATGCAAACACACAGGTGTATTGAACCAGATTTGATTTATCACATGAAAAACAAACACAAATCAGGGAAACTCTGAAAGGAGTGTTTTGTGAGGCTCAGAGGGAGAGCATTCAGTAAACAAGACCAAGGGCATACCTAATACCTCATCACAGCTCTACTGCTCTCTAATGCCTCATCACAGCTCTACTGCTCTCTAATGCCTCATCACAGCTCTACTGCTCTCTAATGCCTCATCACAGCTCTACTGCTCTCTAATGCCTCATCACAGCTCTACTGCTCTCTAATACCTCATCACGCTCTACTGCTCTCTAATACCTCATCACAGCTCTACTGCTCTCTAATACCTCATCACAGCTCTACTGCTCTCTAATGCCTCATCACAGCTCTACTGCTCTCTAATACCTCATCACGCTCTACTGCTCTCTAATACCTCATCACAGCTCTACTGCTCTCTAATACCTCATCACAGCTCTACTGCTCTCTAATGCCTCATCACAGCTCTACTGCTCTCTAATACCTCATCACAGCTCTACTGCTCTCTAATGCCTCATCACAGCTCTACTGCTCTCTAATACCTCATCACGCTCTACTGCTCTCTAATACCTCATCACAGCTCTACTGCTCTCTAATACCTCATCACAGCTCTACTGCTCTCTAATGCCTCATCACAGCTCTACTGCTCTCTAATACCTCATCACAGCTCTACTGCTCTCTAATACCTCATCACAGCTCTACTGCTCTCTAATGCCTCATCACAGCTCTACTGCTCTCTAATACCTCATCACAGCTCTACTGCTCTCTAATACCTCATCACAGCTCTACTGCTCTCTAATGCCTCATCACAGCTCTACTGCTCTCTAATACCTCATCATGCTCTACTGCTCTCTAATACCTCATCACAGCTCTACTGCTCTCTAATGCCTCATCACAGCTCTACTGCTCTCTAATGCCTCATCACAGCTCTACTGCTCTCTAATACCTCATCACAGCTCTACTGCTCTCTAATACCTCATCACAGCTCTACTGCTCTCTAATACCTCATCATGCTCTACTGCTCTCTAATACCTCGTTAATACCTCATCACAGCTCTACTGCAGCTCTAATGCCCCGTCACAGATAGGGACTCTCAGAATGGATTTGAACGCTCTCCTCTGTCTGTTTCCTGTTGCTTTCCCCTCCGCACAAGTGGCTGAGTTGTTCCCTGTTTTACGATGCGCTGCCGAGGAGGTGCTCCGCTTCTGCTGCCTGCCAACCGCAAATCATCTTCCCATGATGCAGCGCTCCAGGTCTGACCACCTCTTCACCCTGTGCGGACTATTCTGAGCCAACAGAGGCTCCGCTGTCTGTTTTCAAGGGACCACTGTGTGCGCTGATCTGCTCGTGTGCTGTTCAGACCCCAATAACATCCCTGCACGAGGCGGGAGCGTCTGCTGTTCAGACGCTCACAGGAAAACCTCTCTCACAACACAGACCGTTCAATAAAGCCTGACTGTTGCACAAAGATGGATGACCAAAAACTACAACACGATAAAGACAAAACTGGGGGGAAAAACAGCCAGCGTGTGAGGATTGCAAATAGAGTCAAATATACACATGAAAAGAGTGCTTCGGAAGGTAAGTAAGTAAAACTCTTAAAACAGGTGGTTCTCAAGGACAAGGCTCAATATGGAGCAGAGTGAGAAGGACACAGGACACATATAAACCCTTCTTTTACACGAGTTAAAGAGGAGAGAGAGTAGTTGAGCCAAATGTGTTTGTCTCAGCACAGATATATTGTAAAAAGCAGCTCTACGGGCCAAAATGAGACCGCAGAGTGCTGACTGCATCCAATTATACAGTGTTTTACCCGAAACCAGGAAGTGCGTGGTTAGCATGCGAATGATGATTAACTTTACCGGGACAGCAAAACTGTCCGGGGGCGTGAAGGTTGTGAAAAGGTTCGTGTGTCATGGGTACAATTCCAGCCCTTTAACATTTGCCAAATGCCTGTGCCCTCTCTCTCCCCATCTCTATAGCTTTCTAAAGTCTAAAAACATTGGGGAAAAAAAATAAGAAAATGAAAGGACGTTGTGAATAATTAGGAGTGCATTGGGTAAATGAGTGATAACTTCCGGTGTGTGGAGAGGCGAGCTCGTGCGCAGTGAGGTCGACAAACGCAGACTGATATAGACCTCCATTTATTAAAGGAGACGTATTGTGTTTTTTCTGGGTATTTAGTATTAAACTACAGCATACGTGGATCATGATTTTACATTTTGTTCATCGTAAACTGAGATCTAAAACGGCTTAGTAATAGAAACAGATCCAGAAGTGATAAGCCCCGCCTCTGTGTGGTCACTTTCACTGTAACAAGTCGTTTACATGATTTTGTGAAAATTCAAAGTAAAACGGTCAGAGACGTGCGCGGCGACACGGGGCAGATAACACAGGACTACTCAAACATGCAGGAGTCAAATACAACTACATACAATAACTACAATACAACAAAATACTAATGATGAGGAAACGCTGTTAAAAACTCATTTTGCATAATCTGTCCCCTTTAAAAACGTTACTGTATTTCCATAAAGCGAGACTATCTCAAATTTGGTACACAAAATCCTCAATAGAGCCACTTACACTGCGCACTATTTATCATTCCTCGCCCCGTATTAACCCCAATTAACAGGTGCAGTTCATTTAACGGCGCTCTCTCGCCGTGTGACCCCACGTTCCCTTTTGTGCGGATGACGAGGTGAGATGCATAAATCCGGATATATTTTGCGGCGATGGCTGAGCCCAAACAATCGATGGGCTGACAGATGCAAAGGGAATGTGCTGAAAGAGCCGCTTTTCTCCGCGCTCATTTTAATAGATAAAGATCTAACAATAAAGACTGCTGTGTAGGTTCACTGGGGGATCAATACGGGCTTTGTTTGAGCCGGCCCACATGCGGCTGCGGCTAATATCGGTGTACAATGGTCAGTGTGGGACAGCCAGCGCGCGGCCTCTGGGGGATGTAGGCAGCTGCTCCCGCCCCTCGCTCCCCCCGGGCAGGAGCGCTCTGACAGGGGTTTGACTGTGGATCGATCGCAATATTATCACACAAAAATGTTCAATTCACTCTGTACGCCAAAAAAATACACCGAAATGCTTGCTTTTTTTCCATGTCACATTAAAGCGGCCAATTCCATTCACGTAATGTAAAAAAAAAGTCTAATCTGTTCTCGGGGTCAAAATGAGACTGCTGTGTGCTGTCTGCGTCTAATTTAAAAGGATTTTTTAAGAAAATAATCATAGAAAAATATTTAGCAGAATAAAAATGCAGTTTTGTTGTTATAAAACTTGGAATGCTTGAGGAGGATACTTGCGAGCAGACTGTCCAGTGTGATGAACTGTCGCTTGAGAACTATACAATGTCCACCAATGTTGAGAGTTTGAGTGACAGGTCGGCACAATACACCTGGTCAAATAACATAAATGTATCTCTAATTTTGTTTTGTGCTTGAATGTTGAACGCATTTTGTTTTTGACCAAACCACAATAAATAAACAATTAAAAAAATAAAATCATAGAGCGTTTTGTTCTCCGCAAAGCAGGAAGTGCACTGTTAGCATGCTAATGTCCATCTTTACCGGGACTTTAAACTCTGCTCCGGCCTCTGAAAGTTGTGAAAAGTGCTTCTCAACTCGAGGTTCGAAATGCATGAGGTAAGTGTGTGAGAAAGACATTAAAGTCAGTTGGTATTTCTGTCCACGTGTACAGTTACTCTTTAAATCTCTCTTAGTACTAGTATTGCTTATTGTAAATGTGTTTGTTCTATATTTTAGCATTCATAAAGTTTGATTTCATAAAGATGGTCACAGGCGAGATGAATGGTAATCTCTGAGACGATGTGTTTGGAAGAGATTAAATGATTTCTGCTGTTTAGTCCTGGTGTCAGTAACAATACCTGTTATTAAGCTAAATATACGGTACGGTATAAAATCCCACGGTAGAATAGGCCTAATGACGTATTGATACGTCATTAGGCCCATATGTGGGCCTAAATATGTGGCGCTGCTCATAGCGTTCAGCTCATAAATAGGTTCTTTTTGGTCATCATGTACACATATTATGCCACAAATAATGTCTATTTAAATCCATGTTTGGCTGTCTGAGCACACAGGCCCACTGTAGGCTACTTGTTTTGCCCTGATAATTGCTCATATTTCCCCGTCTCTGAGCTAAGTATAGGACCACCAAATAGGAAAAAGATCATGGTATATAAACACTCTTTTAGTGCGAAGTCTTTTGTTTTTGAAAAGTGCTAGCCAGCAGTATACCGTCCTATGGTGATATTTTGATCCCAGTTTCCATACTGTGGTCCATCCCTGTCCATAGCCAATAGCACTGGGTTTATGGACGGTATAAAAACTGGGGAAAAATGCAAAATGTAGTCAACAATTTTCAAAGGAGAATCTAAAGCCAAACAGCATCCACAAAGCAGACATTTTATATATACCATTAGGGCAAAGAAAAATGCTATTTGAATGGCTGTAATTAAAAAATGGCAAAAACAGGCAAGAATATGATATTAATATAATGTCCTCAGAGAACCTAACAAATAATTACAATAGACTTTTTATGAAATGATCCGGTCAGGTTTTTATATTTTTCTGCGTATTGTAAATGTTGTAAAATTGTATTTAGAATAATAAAATGCATTGTAGATTCAACCTTGCAGTAGTCAGCAGGTAATTAAGTTTATAACTCAGACATGTATGTTGTTAGTATTATGTTCATTCATTCATGTAGAAAAAAAATATGAATCGCAATTATTATTATTTGGGCATTAGTGTCATCACTGAAAAACATTATTTGAAAATATGATATATATATATATATGAATATATATATATATATATATATATATATATATATATATATATATATATATATATATGCCACGATAAAAATTATTTGAAGTGTGATATATTGTTACAGAAATTATAATATTGGAACTACAATTTCCCATATGATCCCATTTCTATTTTTCACGAGAAATATAATTAGCTGCAATAAATGAAATCATTTATGAGTCATGAGTGCGTAGTAATTATTTTACTTTCTACAGCTCAAATTTGAATGAACTACAGAAAGTTGCCACTGTAGATGAGTCGAGTGGCTGTTTAGGCTGAACTAGAACATCCAAGAGCAGGTTTAATGTAGATGCCTGGAGAAAAGATTTATCATCACAATTAAAATGTCCTTGATTGCACCGCCCTGTTACAATTGCACATTTTTGGATATTGTGGCAGTAGGAAATAAACAATCAAACTGTGCGGTAAGGAGAATCAGGACGAAAATCAAAGTGTTTCTCTGTCGAGTGTGACATGTAGAAGAAGGAACGAATAAGAGCAACAGCCCATCGGAGGACGCTCTCAGCCCCATTCCAAGAGCCGCGGGTCCCTTTTGCCCAGAAAAGCTCACGCCACCAGCCAAATCAACAAACAAACACCATCCATCAGCCAAGAGCACGCTCCAAAACCTGTAGCTTTCCTTTTCCCAACCGCTGAAACACGGCCGTAAAGTGTTTCTCACCCAATGACAGCGCTTATATTAAAACTCTATGTCATCATCTCGGCGGAGAGGTTAAAGAGAAACGAGTCTTAAGAGGACTCCAAGTTTGCCGTGACAAACAAATGCAGGAGGGCGTGGGAGGAGGGCTGTGGTGAGCGAGTGTGTGCTGGGGACACGGTGGAGCAGGCTTTGGAAGAAGAGTTAAGGGCGGCTGGGGGTCCACATTTATACTATGGACGTGTCGAAAAATGTATATCAGTAGAAATAGAATAGAGCGTAGAGAAGTAGAATATCAAGTGCATCGTCTACAATTAAAACTATCAATAATGAGCTCAAAAAGAGACAGAATCGTCTAGGGTAATTTTCCAAATAAGACTATGATATTTTTGCACTTTTTAACATTTTGAGTGATATTTGAGACATATTAGCACATTCCTGATGTCTGTCTTGACATATTCGTTTCTGTTCATATGGCTCACACATTAGTCAATGCCTTTTATTCCATCACTGCAGCAAATCTAGTCAAGAACAAGCATTAGAGGTAACGTTTGGTCAAATTGTAAAATGTATTGTTTATTTAAGTGCAATTTACAAAGAAGGTTTAGGTGACACAGAACAATAGGGGATCAGAGTTAGATTTAGGGTTTTGTTCAAAATATTGATACGGCGGTATATCGTCACGGGCGTGTATCACCAAGTCACAGTATCGATCTTTTTTCTTTCTTTTTTGATTTGAGGCCCGTAGGCTTTAAACGAGGTGGAATAGTACTTTTGATCTGCTCCTCTGGGTCGAGGTGAGAAGGAGCTGTGGACCTGATCAGACACTGATCTGTGCAGAAGATGCTGCTGCAGCAGGTTCAGACCATGAAACATACAATACTTTACTAGAATGTGCTCCTTATATTTCTATTTGGATCAGTTGGATGTCTGAAGTTATTAGAGCAGAATGGATTTATAATTAAGTGTTTTGTGGATAAACATGACATTTCATACATTTTCTTATCCAGAGTAAAAACATTACACATTTAGTACATTTTCAAGACCCTTTTTTCAAAAATGTATCGGGATATGTATCGTATCACGAGGGTCTTGGGAATACCCAGCCCTTGTTAGATTGTCGATTAGATTATTACGTAAAGTGTGTGTCATAAATCATGCATTGTCTGTTATAACGGCGCTGTTATAACGGCGCTGTGATAACGGCGCTGTGATAACGGCGCTGTTATAACGGCGCTGTGATAACGGCGCTGTGATAACGGCGCTGTGATAACGGCGCTGTTATAACGGCGCTGTGATAACGGCGCTGTTATAACGGCGCTGTGATAACGGCGCTGTGATAACGGCGCTGTGATAACGGCGCTGTGATAACGGCGCTGTGATAACGGCGCTGTTATAACGGCGCTGTGATAACGGCGCTGTTATAACGGCGCTGTTATAACGGCGCTGTGATAACGGCGCTGTGATAACGGCGCTGTGATAACGGCGCTGTGATAACGGCGCAGTGATAACGGCGCTGTGATAACGGCGCTGTGATAACGGCGCTGTTATAACGGCGCTGTGATAACGGCGCTGTGATAACGGCGCTGTGATAACGGCGCTGTGATAACGGCGCTGTGATAACGGCGCTGCAGTGCAGTGTGTGATGAGTGAATGCGTCAGTAGCTCTCAGTGACAGTAACATTGGAAGCACGCGGGCCGTGACCTCTCACCTCTCTTGTGGCAGGACTTGAGCAGGTGGCTGCTGGGCTTGTATGGGATCCCGGAGAGTTTGGCTCCGTTGCTGCCGAGGCGAGCGCGTCCCAGGGGGCTGCCGTTCTGCTCCAGGCGTGGCAGTTTGGCGGGCGGTCCGCTCTGCGCGCAGGGCCCGTTCTGCTCGAGCCGGGGCAGCTTGGCCGGAGGGCCACCGGGGAGTGACGGGCCGTTCTCCAGCCGGGGCAATTTGGCCGCCGGGCCCTTGGCCTCTGCCATGCTGCTCACCAGCTCCGAGTTCTCCTTGCCCAGACACGTCTCGCTGAGATGTTCCATCATTCTCAGCTCCTCAGCTCACTATCACCTGCACAGAGCACACAATAACAGTGAGTCAGCAAACATCTCCTCTGGACCATCGACAGTGTGTAAGAGTCACACACTCCTCAACAATCAGAAACACACTCTCTCACACACACACACACACACACAGACAACTTGCACTTTCACTCACTTTTCCCTACATGGCTTTAGTGTCTCGTTGTTTTAAGTGTTTCTCTTTAAAGAGTGTGTAGTGTGTGTAGTGTGTGTAGTGTGTGTAGTGTGTGTAGTCTGGTGGCACCTGGAAAGAACACACAGTAGATCTAATGAGTGAATGAGAAACGTTCACAGATTGTAAATATACTGTGTGCGTATATTGTAAAATACTGTGAGTATTTGTGTATAAAATAAGTATAGTGAAACAAACATTTTGCTGCCCTAAAAGTCTAAGTAATGGAGCACTGAGTGGTGACGTGGGCAACTGTCATCTCGGCTCAGTTAAAACAAGTTGGCCGCGGTGACGTTTTCGTGCAGCACTAATGTTCCTATTTTTCAACGCATGTTTTATGTATATGCGTCCCACTAGACTTGTGTGCGCAGGGGGGGCAAACAAGCCCTAGTTTTAGTTCAAATACATTAATTTGCAGAGAAATTCCACTTCAATGAACACGGCGCACGGCTTGTGCTGCTTTGCACGCAGACTGAGGAAAGCAAAGGCATGCGGAGAGCCAGTTGTTATAGATTCATGTAAGCTTTGAGCAATAAAAATATAATACACGAAACAGGTGCAGTGCGCTGAAAAGACGGCTACATTTGACGAAAGAGCTTTTGGTCAGTTATGGACATCTGCTGACTCATGGAGACAGCAAAAGTTGAAGAGGAGACTTAAACTAAGTCCATACACTTGACTAAATACATGTTTGTATATTTAAAGTCCGTCCATGATGAGTTTTATCACAGCTAAAAGACTTTGGTGTATACAAGGTTCAAGCACTGAACCAGAACCCTTTGTCAAAGAGTGAAACAAGCAAATTCATCCACCCCCACTTCAAAGATCATAACTCCCTCATTCACCACGAGCAATGAGGCAACTAATTCTGCAAGAATGGATGGGGCACAAAAACTAGACCCGAGCAAGGTCCAGATCCAGGTCAGGCTTTTGGAAACGACCTCAAAAAGAAAACACAAACCACACGGAATGATCGCGGTGTTTTCATGATTTGAGTACATGTTTTCAACAAAGAGGGCAGGGGATAAGTTTACTGAGAATAACCCTGTAGCCACAAACCTGAAACACAGCACTTCAGCACTGGAGAGCATATATGACGCCACCTGCACCGCGGCTCCTCTTCGTCAAGTTTGGCCAGGGTCACAAAAAGACATGGAAAAAGCCCCAAAAGCAGTAACTCCGGTTCGGCTGGCCGGTTCCACTCTCTCTGCCTCTCGTCTTTACGCGTGCATGGCAGTGGAAAGCGGCTCAATCATGTCCAAAAAAACAAGCTCCTCGGTCAGTGGGAAAACAGCAGCTGGGTCTCCGCCGCGGACCGTGACATGCCGCTGCCC